>NC_134461.1:115251744-115551744 GCF_047948215.1 Lycorma delicatula | reverse complement strand
TGCTATAATGAATGGTCAGTTACTTTTAAAGAAAAAAAAAACATTCATGTTTACCAAACTAGGCAATGGAAATGGCTTCATATAACTCAACACAATATTTCGCCTTACAAAAAAGTGCGTATATATTTATTTAAATTCAATTAAAAGAGGTTTTTTTACGGAAACAGTATAAAATTGACAATAGATTTTTAAATAATATTTATAAAAATACAACAAAAAAATTTATTTATTTGCATCCGGATAACACATTAACACATAAATATGTCTTCAAAATAATTCTGAAATATTTTATAGTCACTTTTTTAATATCTAATTTATTTACCTAAGTGTTATTTCAAGCATTGAATTTAACTAATTAATACGGACTTTAAGACTTTGTATTTTTACACAAAATGGATAATTAAATTATCTGATAAATTGCATCAAGATACTGGAATTTTTTCATACCATTACATTAAGCACATCTTTTTTGGATATAAATACAAAAAAGAAAATAAATTGAAGAAAAACAAAGCCTACAGCAAATTCTAACCAGAAGGATAATTATATAATGGAATGCCGAAGTCTGTACATTTATCCTTCTGTTTATGTTAAGTATTGAAAAATTAAAATATGTAGAGAAGATAAAAATTACAATACCTAAAGCCGATATCTACGGCAAAATGGTAGCATTTTTACCTTCATCCGAAAAGTTCTTAGTTTGAATCGCAAATTAATTTATTTTTTATATGCTATAGCCCATTCGTATAACAAAGATAGTTATTGACCGAATAAAGCGAATTCCTGTTTAACTCGATCTTTTGACATTTCTTCTCTTTGTGTGTTTTGACACAATTACGACCTAACGCATTTTTTAACTTTTATAAAATTATTTCGTAAGGTTCTTTTCTATAAGCTATTACGAAACATGATTTTTCATAAAATATTTCTTTTCAAATTGGCAGTCAACACAGCTCAATCTGCATGTAATCTAAAAAATAACGTTTAAGCTAGTAAAATAATCAATTATGAAACCCATCTCCATTTCAGGAAACTAAATTTTTAATGTAACTGATTAAGTGATAATTTTATGTTTGTATTTTTTTAGGAAATTTATGTATAAATAATGTTTTAATTAATTACACGTCTCAGGAATGGTTGACCTGAGACTTTACAAAGACTACACTTCATTTACATTCATATATATCATTCTCATTCATCCTCTGAAGTAATACGTTACGATGGTTCCGTAGGCTAAACAGATAAAGTCTCTTTGTTAGTGGGTATGCGTTAGATACTTTAATTTTTCAAGTTTTACTCCATCATTTAGCCAAAGTAGATGTACTGGAAAGTATATCTAGAAACAGATTTTGGGTTTTTATTTATTTACAGTTAGTAAATGTACTGATCAATTCAGTTGAATCTGATAGGTTTTTATTATATACTAGCTGCCCTGCCACGCTTCGCTGTGGCACAGCGAAGTTTCTGCGACGTTTATCAATTGATCGAAAAATAACCTAACAAAGGATTTTTTGGTCATTATGTAGGGATATTATTTTCTGTGTTATTGGTTATTTCGACTTTTTTTGTTTGGATAGTCTTAAGTCTATCTGGGCTATAAGAAAGTTGGGTGTTTTTATTTATTTACTTAAGTCATCCATCTTGGTGGCTTTTCTTTTTGTTTTGGTGTTTTTTAATAAAATACAGATGTTTTAGCTGTTAAATATAATTCAAAGAAATTTTTTACTTAATCAGTTGTGATTTTGTTTACATTGGCAATGGCCATATGGGCTCTTTGTGATTGATCGTTGTGTTTGACAGCAGTCATCTTGCATTGATCTGATTGGTTTTCCTTTGTTTACATTTCCATCTGATTTATTAGCCTCTAATTTATTAAAAAACTGTACAAATTAAAAATAGATAGATAGATTTATTAAAAATAGATGAAAACAATCTTTGATGCGGGTTATATATCGTGCTGAAATTTGAGCTCAATCGGTGCAGAACATTTTGAGTTTTCGAAGCGTACACAAACGAACTTAACATTTTTATATATAAAGATATATATATATTTTTTAATTTAGTTAAAAATAAAGCTGTTTTTTTTGTTCGTCATTCTTCTATAATCTAAATTAGAATGTACTTTATTTTAATTTTCATTCTATTAACATAGTTTTGTTGTTTAGTTCAATTTTTTAACTTCTGTGCAAGATATTAAACACTTCTGTTCGTAGAACTGCCATTAGAGATTGTTAATTAGATGTTAGTTTGTACTTAAATGAGTAAAAAAATAATATTTAATTAAAAGTGTGAGCTAATTAAGAATTTTGCAAATTTGTTTCAAATTTGCTAAGAGGAAATTACATATTAACTTAGGGTAGAAAAGATTGTTGATTCAAAATTGTAATTTTTATTTATTGCATTAGTATGCAATCCTTTGACATAGAATTTGCTTTAATTAAAATATATAAATTCGAAAATTGAATAAGTAATGAAACTAACATATAGGGGTTAAATAATAAATAGTAATAGTTGATAAATAACAGAAGAGTATAAAATATTAAAAAATTAAATGTAAAAAATTATCTTCCTATATTTTAAGTATTAAAGAATTTGGTTATAATCTTAAAGTTATCAGTAGATTCAATTACTCTTTTGAAAAATTACTAATCTACTTCTTAATGAATTTTTTTCTTTTCTCTTCTATAAGAAATAATTTTAGAAGAAATCTTCCCTAACTCTTAAAAATTTTACTAATGAAGTAAGAAATATGAACGCCCTCATATGAATAATAAAAAAGCAAAAAAAGACAATAATTACCAACAGCGCAAAGTTGTTAAAGAGACCTTTCATTATTCCGACAATAAAACAATGTGACACCTATAAAATTATTGTTCTATGATTATTATACATTAAATAAAATAATGATGAATTTATGCATCAAGTCTTTATTGTTCTATTATTACATATCATGTTAAATTATAATGAAATTAATGTAGGTAATGCGTTAAATTTATAACAGATAGGCGTATGTAAGCATTATTTTATTATTATTGTTGCTGTTATTAATATTATCTAATCAGTAAGTAGAATTGCTTCAACGATTGAAGTACAATGCTAACTTGACCCTCATCAGCTGTTTAAAGAAGGAAAGTAGGTAGAGTTAAAAGGAGAACGCTTGTAGAGGAATCGACCCCTACTGTAACATTTCAGATAACATCTTTCAAGGTCATCTACTCGTAAATCTATGTACAACATATTATTTATTTTACTTATGTCATTCAATTCTATATTGAAAATCCAATTACGTATTAATTTATTCTTTTCTTTTTAACCGACTTCGCTTTTGTTGTTTATCTACTAGTATTATATTAATTATAAATACTCGTACATTACACATTGTTATAAGTATATAAAATATATTATTAACCTATTTTAATTAATAGTTAAAAAAGAGAAATATATATTTTAAATTATATTTCTCATATTCAGTTTTTTATAATTCATAATTATATCTATTTATTGATTCAAATGATATCAGAAAATGTTTCTCATTGGGATTCAATTAATGGTTCATTAACTGAAAACGGGTGTTCCAAAAGTGAAGCAACTTTATAGGAAAATGATTGTTGAAAGTGTCCTCTATTATTGGATTCACGTAATTGAATACGATGTTGCATGCTCTTAAACACATGTTATAACATTTGTTGAGGAATTCCAGCGAAAATTGTTCAATTTCGCTCTGCAATTCGGCAATGGTTTGAGGATGAGTTCTGTAAACAGCATTGTTAAGGTATTGCCCACAAATAAAAGTCAGGAAGGGTTGAATTAAGAGACCGAGGGAGCCTCAACCCTTTCGAAAGCACTTGTCCATGAAAACACTGATCCAAGAATTTTTTTTTTTTTTTGTCTTCAGTCATTTGACTGGTTTGATGCAGCTCTCCAAGATTCCCTATCTAGTACTAGTAGTTTCATTTCAGTATATCCTCTACATCCTAGCCTGGACAATGTCCCTTGCTGCTGATTCTGTAATCGGGCGTGTTTCAAGGGTTTTCTTTTAATGTCGGTTTAAGGTTTTAAGTTTTATTTTGAACGGATTTGGTGATTTGCGTTTTTAACGCCTCCCTAGGGGGGCGCCCCCCAGATTGAGAAACACTGGTCTAGGCTATCAACATAAAAAATATAAAAAAATAAGGTGACATGTTAAATTAAATGCATGTTCATAAAATATTTTGAATTTAAGTAATATTAGTAGAAAAACAACAAACACACACCAACAAACCGAATTTCATAAGAATACTAGTGGGAAAAAAAATCTACACTTTTGTAGATTTCAACTCTCCTTCCAAAAAGGAAAATCATATATATATATATATTTTTTTTTTTTTTTGTCTTCAGTCATTTGACTGGTTTGATGCAGCTCTCCAAGATTCCCTATCTAGTGCTAGTCGTTTCATTTCAGTATACCCTCTACATCCTACATCCCCAACAATTTGTTTTACATACTCCAAACGTGGCCTGCCTACACAATTTTTCCCTTCTACCTGTCCTTCCAATATTAAAGCGACTATTCCAGGATGCCTTAGTATGTGGCCTATAAGTCTGTCTCTTCTTTTAACTATATTTTTCGAAACGCTTCTTTCTTCATCTATTTGCCGCAATACCTCTTCATTTGTCACTTTATCCACCCATCTGATTTTTAACATTCTCCTACAGCACCGCATTTCAAAAGCTTCTAATCTTTTCTTCTCAGATACTCCGATTGTCCAAGTTTCACTTCCATATAAAGCGACACTCCAAACATACACTTTCAAAAATCTTTTCCTGACATTTAAATTAATATTTGATGTAAACAAATGATATTTCTTACTGAAGGCTCGTTTAGCTTGTGCTATTCGGCATTTTATATCGCTCCTGCTTCGTCCATCTTTAGTAATTCTACTTCCCAAATAACAAAATTCTTCTACCTCCATAATCTTTTCTCCTCCTATTTTCACATTCACTGGTCCATCTTTGTTATTTCTACTACATTTCATTACTTTTGTTCTGTTCTTGTTTATTTTCATGCGATAGTTCTCTCGTAGGACTTCATCTATGCCGTTCATTGTTTCTTCTAAATCCTTTTTACTCTCGGCTAGAATTACTATATCATCAGCAAATCGTAGCATCTTTATCTTTTCACCTTGTACTGTTACTCCGAATCTAAATTGTTCTTTAACATCATTAACTGCTAGTTCCATGTAAAGATTAAAAAGTAACGGAGATAGGGAACATCCTTGTCGGACTCCCTTTCTTATTAGGGCTTCTTTCTTATGTTCTTCAATTGTTACTGTTGCTGTTTGGTTCCTGTACATGTTAGCAATTGTTCTTCTATCTCTGTATTTGAACCATATCTTTTTTAAAATGCTGAACATTTTATTCCAGTCTACGTTATCGAATGCCTTTTCTAGGTCTATAAACGCCAAGTATGTTGGTTTGTTTTTCTTTAATCTTCCTTCTGCTATTAATCTGAGGCCTAAAATTGCTTCCCTTGTCCCTACACTTTTACTGAAACCAAATTGGTCTTCTCCTAACAGTTCCTCCACTCTCCTCTCAATTCTTCTGTATAGAATTCTAGTTAAGATTTTTGATGCGTGACTAGTTAAACTAATTGTTCTGTATTCTTCACATTTATCTGCCCCTGCTTTCTTTGGTATCATGACTATACACTTTTTTTGAAGTCTGATGGAAATTCCCCTTTTTCATAAATATTACACACCAGTTTGTATAATCTATCAATCGCTTCCTCACCTGCACTGCGCAGTAATTCTACAGGTATTCTGTCTATTCCAGGAGCCTTTCTGCCATTTAAATCTTTTAATGTTCTCTTAAATTCAGATCTCAGTATTGTTTCTCCCATTTCATCCTCCTCAACTTCCTCTTCTTCCTCTATAACACCATTTTCTAATTCATTTCCTCCGTATAACTCTTCAATATATTCCACCCATCTATCGACTTTACCTTTCGTATTATATATCGGTGTACCATCTTTGTTTAACACATTATTAGATTTTAATTTATGTACCCCAAAATTTTCCTTAACTTTCCTGTATGCTCCGTCTATTTTACCAATGTTCATTTCTCTTTCCATTTCTGAACACTTTTCTTTAATCCACTCTTCTTTCGCCAGTTTTCACTTCCTGTTTATAGCATTTCTTAATTGAACACAATTGAACACAATTGTGTTTCACAATATTGTGTTCACAATAGAACACAATTGAAAATTTGGTAAAACATTAAAAAACTGAACATTACGGAACTTCATAAAATGTTTTTCCCTTATTTCATTTTTCCCTTTATCCCTTTTTTCACGTTTCCACTTTATTCCCTTCTTCTCGCGCGTAAATCGGTCCAGTAGTTTTTTAGTCTTTGCGGACACACATACGAACATTGCCTTTTATATATATATACATATATATATATATATATATATAGAAGAAGAAAGTCTGCATATTTGTTTGTTTCGTAAATATCTCGAAACCAGTGCTACCTAGCGGATATAGCTTTTGCAGAAATTGATCTTTTCACGTAACTAATGTATATTCTGATTATGAGTCAAATCGGACCATAAATGCAATTTTTTCAAATATCTCAACCCCCAGCACCATCTAGCATGTCCAAACTAATTCAGAATTCTTTGCGGGCGTGCCCACTACAACTCACCAAAGTTTCATCGCAATCTGATGAATGTTATAGGAACGCATACGGGACAAACAAACAAACATCCATTTTCATATACGAGTATATATAAGATCTGTATTATTTACAAAGTTAAATCTATTATACGTAAGATCGATAAACAAAATTATCCTTATTTTTAACTTAAGGTTTGAATAAAAACAAAATTAATACATAAGTAACAATTTTTTTTTAAAAATAAAGTATAAACATATAGAAATTTTAGAGCATGTCATCTTAAAAAATTTTGTAATTTACTTTCTTTTTCAGGTTTCTATAAAGTCTGAATACTATAATTATTATTTCCTCAGTATTATTCTAACAACCATGAGGATAACGTACATTGCGGGGTTCTAGGGGGGTGGAGCCCTCCGGGTAGATAGGAATGGCGATCGAAGTAAGCTCTACGGGTGTCCAGGGCGCCGGTCCCCCTAGCAAATTGGGAATCGCGAGCAAAGCAATCTCTGTGGTTATGAGGTAGACCCCAGAAGTCCCCGAGAAGCGTCTGAGTTGGATCCGGGATTTTCCTGGACTGACTTGAGCCCCGAGGGTCCAGCTTCTTGCTAAACGGGCCGGCTAGTATATTATATTTCATTTTCAAATTAGCGTGGAGCATTGCAATAAGCCTGATTTTTCAATTCTCCTACGGCATATATATAGAGAGTGTATCACGAAGTTCTCCCGGGACTTTTATAACCTTTTCTACTTGTGAAAATAATGGAAAAAATTCATATATATAAACTAATGTCTTAAAATGCTTCGTTTGCGAGTTACGGCTAATGAAAGATTTCGCTCGAATTTCAGATATCCCGGTGAAATAAAGTCTTATTGAAAATTTTAGGACTTTAATTAAGGGGTAAAAATGGTGATTTCTTTTGATTTTTGACCTGAAAAAAATAGATCGTATCTGAAGTAGTTTTTTGAGAAACCTAGAATGAAAATCAATAAATTGAGGATAAAAACCCGTGATTTTTATGTTTGACGTACAATAACTTTGTTAAATGAGTAATAAACGCATAAAACCTTTAAATAAAACTTGTAGAGAATTTAATTATGAGCAAAATGGTATAAGATAAGTTGAATAAAACAACTGCATATATAAATATATATATATATATATATATATATTTTTTTTAAGGAACCAGAGGATCTCGTTAGCACAAAAACCTTTCCTCTTAAAGCATTGAAATTAATTGCATAGATTTAAAAGATTGTTTCAAGATTTTTATTTTCATTTTCTTTTTTCAATATTTTATCTTATAATATGGGAACTGTAAGAACTAGTGATTCATTCTATGTCTGAATTTAATTTTTGCCAAATTTTTATTAACTTCATTTACTACTGTCAATGAAAAAAAAAAGAAAAACCTACATTAGATTATCAAAAAAAGAAAAAAATCTGATGTGAACACCACATGACTTCCTTTTACGCCTGTTAAATTACATATACACATTTAAAAAAATTAAAAGTACATAAAATTTTTTTTCGTTAATAAATTCTGATATTTTTCATATTTATTTTTTTTATTGTTATTATTGAATTATTATTCAAAAAATTATTACTGTAAATATTTTTTTATAATCATCGGTTAATAATTATTAATAAATCAGTATATTTAAATTAGAAAAAAGAATTAAAATTAAAAAAGAAATCGGATTTGTCTTCTTGTAAGATAAATATTTCATTAATTAAAATTTGATTTGGCTATAACTCTGAAACCATTGAAAATGAGCATCTCTTGTGACATATCGTTGAAAAGCTCTCAATGAGGACTAACTGCAGTTAAAGAAAAATCAAAAATTCAAATTCTTTGAATTTTGGGCTTTTTTTGAACACTTTTAGTCCAGTTGATTGCAATCAAAAGGGGAGATGCACAACTAGATGTTACAACAGTCTAATTCCAAAATTTTAATATCCTACGGCTAATCGTTTTTGAGTTATGCGAGATTTATACGTACAGAAGTAACGCCGAAACTTGTCATCATTGATTCGGGGATGAACAAAATGGATATTTCCGTTGAAATCTGAAAACCGAAATTTTTCGCGATCACAATATTTCTTTACTTCTCACAAGGAAGTAAATAGATCTCTATTTAAAAATTAAATTGGTTTATTTATAATTACAATTTATTTTTTGAGGTACCCAATCCAAATTTCGTTGTATCAATCCCTAAAAACTATTGAGTTGTTAAATAATTAATCTGGAGTTCCTATCGGTTCGTGAGATTGCACAACAACGCAATCTAACACCGTCAAGTTTAGTGGTGACGTATCTAATTTCTTGTTACTTGTCTTTCTTTTTCTTTTTATTTGTTATTAATGTTTGTTTTGTGGACTATATGGTGCTAAAATTGTTGGTTTGTGATTTATGACTGAGCTTGAAATTTCATATTGGACTTTAAGTATGCTTACAACTGTTTATTGTGTATTATTTATTTTGGGGGTTCCTTAAGGACCTTCTTATCACGTGCTTTAGTCAGGAAACTTACTTATGGCACCGCAGGAGAGCCGATTGTAATTATAATTGTTATTGAGCAAAAAAATAATAATAATAATAATAATTAATCTGAATTGGATGTAAAGATTTAAAACATGTTTGAAATAACATTAAATTTTGTATCAATATATTAGTTTTAGTTTAAACTTTATATTAATTTACTAAGGTAACATAAAAAACTATATAAAAAAAAAATACTAATTACCAATGGTGATATAAATAAGTACAGTACTTTAAAAAAAAAGAAAAAAGTTAATTGATAATTTTTATATTGTTAATATTTATATAATCATACATATTGATCAGTTAAGTCTTATTTTTACAAAAATCTATTTGATTTTTATTAACGTTATTACATCTTATATCATAAATAAATTATACGTGATGATTACTTTAATAACAAATAAATGTAAATAGTAGCTTATTAAATTTTGTATTTCAATGCTGCTGTATCATCATTGTTATACATCATCAACATCATTAGATCGTGTTTATTTTTTATTTATTATTATAATTTTTTTTATGTTTGAAATGTGTCCACCCACTTTGAAAATATGGCAGAAATAATGGTGATATATGTATAATTTGTTTATTTGAAGGTTACATACTGTGGGTGGTACATTTATTATGGTGTTTATTTTATAAACGACATAAAATAATGTCGTTTTAATGGT
This sequence comes from Lycorma delicatula, assembly GCF_047948215.1. Lineage (NCBI taxonomy): Eukaryota > Metazoa > Arthropoda > Insecta > Hemiptera > Fulgoridae > Lycorma > Lycorma delicatula. Next base: position 115,541,876 of record NC_134461.1, on the reverse strand, counting down.
TTTATAACATAAAAATCTCAAAGAGTAATTATATCTATATACAAAATAAAAACAAAAATAAATCCCTGAAAGATTTTTATGTAATTCTTATAGAGGTCAGAGTAAAGAGTAATAAAACATAATTCCAGTCAAGTTGTATTTATTTTATGCATCCATATTTTATTTATGATATGTTAGATGTTAATGTATGCGATGTCAGCATTAATAGCTATTTTAATAGGCTAATTTCCATATGGATGTTAAAGTTATATAACACTTGGTGTTTATCACCCGATGGAAGTTAATTTATATTTATGTTTTTATCCTGTAGTAGGTTAGTGGTATCAGTAAAGAACGTAAAAATGTCACCAAATATAAAACGAATGCTACTCCAAACCAAATAACTGAAAAAAAAAACTTTCCACAGAATGGGCGTACAGTGAGTTGTAAGATCGAGATTTTCAAATAGAAGGAACTGTAGCAAAAAAATTTTATGTTCTTCCAATACGTCACAATATAGAACACAATATTAATATTATTTATTTATACAACAACAACAGGCTGAAGCAGGCATAACAGTTAATGATGGATAATAATGAATTTTGTAGCATGTGAAAAATCTATGCCTGACCGGGATTCAAACTCGAACCCTTCGGATGAAAGGCAGAAATGCAACCACTTTTCCACAGAAATTGGTACAATTCATGATAACAACCAGCGAATTATATAATTAAAACGTCTAATAATTTGTATTGTAATGTATTATTTAGATTGTTCTGTACACTTTGGATGCCTGGTGTAAGTGAAATTGTTACCGGTATTTGGATTGTATATTAGTTACATTTTATTGGGTTGGGCATATAACATTGTAATTTGTTCAATGAAAAAGACAGTCTGAAACCATCATTATCATATTCTTTTGTGTGCTTTTTATGAACTACTTGTTATTCTTAAGAATGTTAATACAATTTTTGAAATTGATGATATATTTCTTACTATTAATTAAATATTTTTCCATAAATCAATACAGCGTTTTAATGGCATATATTTGCAAAAAAAAAAAATACTTATAAATATATATATATGTATGTATATATGGTACCATGTTTCCGATCTTTACTCATGTATTGTCAAATAAAGATATTCCTTAAGGTTTTGAGGTTTCTTAGTAACTAGTTTTAAAGTTTATAAATGCATCTTCTGGCAATTACAATTCCTAGGCCAGGATGTTTTGTTAATTAAAGACAAACAAGAAAATAATGGCCAGGAATAGTTGTGAATTGTATTAATTCTGTAGTAAATTACAATTCATTTCTTAGATAAGTCGTTAGACTCATCCCTATCTACACACATTATATATATATATATATATATATATATATATATATATATATATATATATATATATATATATATTATGATTTATTACATTATTATCACAAGAGATCGGCAGATCGATAATAAAGATTGTTTTGTATATATATATATATATAGCAGAGATGGTGTTCATCTAATTCCAAGTCAAGGAGATGATATAATTACTTATATTTAATTGGTTTTGAATGTCTGCGTAAATTAATCGATCAGGTTCAACTTTTTGTAAGATTGCTTAGAGAATTAGTGAACAAAATTTAACTAGTACAGCTGAATTCTTCTAATGTAATATGTAAGACAGAGCAACCCCGAGTGTAACAAAGGATCACAAATTAGATTAAATATAATTTATTCGAACTATATAGGATCCAGTGTTGTAAATCAGTACTTATTCGTAAAACGTCCTACAAAACATAATAATAGCTACCAATTTGTAGTTCTTTACGTGGTGACATTGGAATAGCATACCACAATGAAAGTTTTAGATCAAGTGAGCTTCTTCTTGTCAAAGTGTTACAAGAATTGCGTCCCTATTTAAAAATTAAGTAAGTTATTTAATTAAGTAGAATATTAAATTAAGTTGCTCACTTTAAGGTGTAATTATAAGATTATCTGTAAAGTAAAGACAGTTTCATTGTAAAAAATTTTATTCTGAAAACGTTATAAATATCTTTTATTTCTCTTAAACAAAATACCTTATACTACTTCTCTAAATAATTTCCACATATAAATTGTAGCGATACACCAGATTCAATATACCCTCGTCGTATTCTGCCACCAGTCCATTTAGCTACCGATTAACAGCATTTTAAGTCATACATCACCACGAATTGCTTACCACTCAAAAATTCTTTCAATTTTCCAAACAAGTGGTAATCAGAAGGAGCTAAGTCCGGACTTTATGGTGGGTGACCGTAAATCTTCCATATAAATGTTCTCAGTAAATCACGTGTCGAACCCGCAACATGTGGATATGCATTATCGTTCAGCAGCTCGACGCCGTGGTCAGCCGCCCACGTCGTCGATTTTGAATGGCACGCCGTAACTTCTGCATTTATAATCGTTCCACTTGGCATGAAATCAATCAGCAGTATGCCAAACCGATCCCAAAAGACTGTGTCCATCAGTTTGCGTCCATTTACTGTGGCTTGACCTTTCTTGGTCTGGTTGGTGATTGAGGATGACGCCATTCACTTAACTACCGTTTTATCTCTGGCGTGTAATACGAAATACATGTTTCATAGCCGGTAACAATTGAATTAAGAAACTCATCACCTTTTTTTGTGTAACTCATCAAAAATTCCAAAGCAGATCCCATTCGGATTTTTTGTGACGTTCTGTTAAGACGTACGACACCCGACGTGCACAAACCTTTCTGAAGTCTGAATGGTCATGAACAATGTGACCGATAACAGCTCTTAATACATAAAGAAAAAAAAGGGCCAGGTCAGAAATCGTTGAGCAACGATCTTTTCTGATTTCTTCATCGACGCATTTTAATAAGTCTTCGGTGGTTATTGAGGCTTCCCGAACGTTCTTCATCTTGCACATTAATTCTGTTATTTCTAAACCTTTTGCACTATTTTCTGACGTTTTGTCAAAAAACTACCTTCTTGTCCGAATAATTGACGTAGTAAGAATATGTCGTGTTTTGAAAATATAAATGCGGTTTAAAAAAACCCAGCCTTATATTAATCAATTTTCTTGATTTTTTTTATTTTAAATTCAATTATATTACACAGCTTTAAGAGAAAAATATTTAGTTTGACGACGATTTAAAAAAAAACTTTCTTCTTGTCTGAATAATTGACGTAGTAAGAATATGTCGTGTTTTGGAAATATAAATGCGGTTTAAAAAACCCAGCCTTATATTAATCAATTTTATTGATTTTTTATTTTAAATTCAATTATATTACACAGCTTTAAGAAAAAAATATTTAGTTTGACGTTGATTTAAAAATAAACTACCTTCTTGTCCGAATAATTGACGTAGTAAGAAGATGTCGTGTTTTGAAAATATAAATGCGGTTTAAAAAAACACAGCTTGATATTAATCAATTTTACTGATTTTTTATTTTAAATTCAATAATATTACACAGATTTAAGAGAAAAATATTTAGTTTGACGAAGATTTAGGTAGTTTTTGCGTAGAACTTCATTCATGCCGTTCATTGTTTCTTCTTAATCCTTTTTACCCTCAGCTATAATTACTATATCATCATCAAATTGTAGCATCTTTATCTTTTCATCTTGAACTGTTACTCCGGATCTAAATTGTTCTTTATAATTATTAACTTTTAGTTCTTTGTAAAGATTAAAAAAGTAACGGGGATAGGGAACATCCTTCTTGTACTCACTTTCTCATTACGGCTTCTTTCTTATGTTCTTCAGTTAGTGTTGCTGTTTGGTTCCTGTACATGTTAGCAATTCTTCTATCTCTGTATTTGAACCATATCTTTTTTAAAATGTGGAACATTTTATTCCAGTCTACGTTATCGAATGCCTTCTCTAGGTCTATAAATGCCAAGTACGTTGGTTTGTTTTTCTCTAATCTTTTTTCTACAATTAAGCTGAGGCCTAAAATTGCTTCCCTTGTTCCTATAATTTTTCTGAAACCAAATTGGTCTTCTCCTAACAGTTCTTCCACTCTCCTCTCAATTCTTCTCTACAGAATTCTAGTTAAAATTTTTTATGCATGGCTAGTTTAGCTAATTGTTCTGTATTCTTCACATTTATCCGCTCCTGCTTTCTTTGGTATCATGACTATAACACTTTTTTTGAAGGCTGACGGAACTTACCCTTTTTCATAAATATTACACACCAGTTTGTATAATCTATCAATCGCTTCCTCACTTCCACTGCGCAGTAATTCTACAGGTTTCCCGTTTATTCCAGGAGCCTTTCTGCCATTCAAATCTTTTAATGCTCTCTTAAATTCAGATCTCAGTATTGTATCTCCCTTTTCATCCTCTTCGACTTCCTCTTCTTCCTCTATAACACCATTTTGTAATTCATTTCCTCTGTATAACTCTTCAATGTATTCCACCCCTATCGAATTTGCCTTTCGTATTATAAATCGGTGTACCATCTTTGTTTAAAACATTATTAGAGTTTAATTTATGTACCCAAAATTTTCTTTAACTTTCCTGTATGCTCCGTCTATTTTACCAATGTGATAATTAAAAGATTCTAAAAATAAATTTGTTAGGACCATAACAGAGGCGCCGTAGTTTGTTAGGGGTAGAGAAATTCATGACTGTCTATGAAAATAGTCTCCAAACTGGGGTACTCGTACCCCAGGGGGTCCGCAAAGTGATACTTGGGGGTACATCAAAGAAATAGTATAAATAATAAATACTTTGATATTTGAACACATAAACACACACACACACACACACATATATATATTATATAGGGTAAAACCTTTTATTAAAGAGGTTGCTAATAGAGTTTGGTGGGAATTTTGATGAATTGTTGCTTAAAGTTAAATATTTAAGCATTTTCAAGTATTCAGTTGCTATGGGCTTGGTCTGGTATTGATATTTATTAATGCAGTTATTTGGATTATTTTTTTCATGGACTTTGATTTACTTTATATTTAATAGATATTTTTATGCTATATTTGAGCACCTAACATATTTTTCTATTTATTAAATATGATATTTTGAAAACATTTTGTGGTTGCTAGGGTTTGTTTACCCGGTTGTTGTTTACATTCGGTAATAATTTGTTTATGTTTATTTTATATTGAATTTGATTTGTTATAGACTGATTTACATTGGAAGGATTATTTTGTTATACTTGAGCACTGACAGTGAATTTTGTTTCATTGATTAATATTTGGAATGTCCTAAACCCGAGATCCTGGGGAAAACTAGAAGGGAAGGAAGGTTGGTCTGCTGCCGACAGGCCGTAAAACGTAGGCATGAACCAGTGGAAAACGTTTTCCGCTGGAACTCACAACAACGTACTGGCTCCGAGTTCACCCTCGCCCATACGTTCGTTAAGAGATCAAAGAAGAAGAAGAAGAAGAGAGGTAAAACTTATAATTATTTTTGTCTTTAGGGGTACGCGAACAAAAATGTTTGGAGAGCGCTGGTTTAGGATACTTACCTTCTGTTCACGAAGAGATTGCTTCGCGGTACGAACAAAGGTTAGACAAATATGTAAATTATCTGGGAGTAAACTTATTAGAAAACAGCGATGACATCAGGCGACTAAAACGTTTTTATATACTGGACCTGGGAAATATAACCAGAGCAGTGACCTGTGTGGGAACACAGGATGACGCTGTCACTGAAGTGAAGAACGTCACTTTAATAGTCTACCGTATTACAGCTATTTCTGTTTACCGAAAAATTTGTTTTATATAGTGTTGTTTTCATATATTGGTATTGATGACGTTTTTATTTTTTATTTTTTCTACCTGTGATTTATCTCTAGTTCTATGTTACGTATTGAACTTTACTGGGACCACTTATAGAAGCATTTTTCTATGTATGTGGTCTTGAACCTTTGTATGTTTTAACGAGGGGAAGTTTTCTTCATTTGGTTATCATGAATCAGATTTACTAGTGGTCCCCTATGAAATATTGATTATAAATGCTAACAGTTACACAAAAAAAATTGTAATAATAAATTTACTTTTTATATCAACAAGCCTACATTATCATAGATTTTTGATATATTAATATCATATTGAAGGTAGTATTAAAGTTTAAAGAATATATATATATATGTGTGTGTGTGTGTGTGTGTGTGTGTATGTGTTTTTTTTAAAGTGGTGTCGAGTAATTAAATACATTAAATTTTATTATCTTTATTATTGTAATTACATGCTGTAAAATTTAATTGGATAACTTTTTGGCACGGTAAAAATAATTACATAGTGCATACATAATAAATAAATAAATAAACGAGTGAAAGTAACTATTAAAAAATTATATAATTGACAATATTTTTTTATTTTAATTTTATCATCATCCCACTTAATAAAATGAACATTACTGGTGTGCCCACCCCTATTATATGTATATAATTTTTTTTCTTTCATATACAGGACTAGCGTTAAAATAAATGAAGAAAAAAACACCTCTTTAATTATTATGCCAAGGTATTTCACCTTAGCTTAATATGTACTAGAGCAGTTAACTTGTTTGCCGGCGGCTGGCATGGCGCTTTCATTTCACACCTAGTAACTACATATACATAAGGATCTATTGTTTAGTATAAGATTAAGTTGATTCTTCACGAACTTATGATCTGAACAGCGACCTCTAAATATGAACTGATCAGTATACAATATACAATAGCAAAGTCAAACCGAACGTACCACGCAAAATACCTTGAAAAAAGTTTGTCATATGTCACGCCAACATATATAATTTATAAATATTACTTTTATTATTTGCAAAATAATTAATTGACATTTAAATATGTAATTTAAACTTGAAATTTTTTCCTTATGTAAATTTACATCTTAAAGCCTATTATGTATATATACCAGAGAGAATATTATTATAATATGTAACTTATGTTTTTTTCCTGTTATGGTAAAATAATTCTTCAAAATGATACAGTATACTTTATACAGTAGTTCCTGATAGAATTCTTTTTTATGTAAATAAAATTATAATTTAGTAACCTTAGTTCTGAATATAATATAAAAATCATTTGAAAATCGCAATTAACGAAAATCGAGAACAATAAGTAAGTTAATAGGGAAGTAATGTACATATGCGTTATATTAATAGAATTATTTTTTTTTATACATCATTATTCCATTGTATTTTATTAAGCTTATTGTTTAAAATTAATATTTAATTTTTATAATAATTCTATTTTTTTTATTTTATAAGAAGAGAATACTTTTTATTATACTGGGTCGTCTACGCACAAACATATATATATATATATATATATATATATATATATAAGAAAATATTTATCTAGTTATTTCCGCGATATTTAAGTCTAACGATTCGGTTGACATAACAAACAAGAGCTAAATAATAATATGAACTCGTTGAATCTCCTAGATAACACTGAAGATGTCTAGCGATTGAAACCCCATTACGTGCTGGACCTTCATCACGTAAACCCTTACGTGATGAGCTTCTTCTTTGTGCCTTAATGAAGAGCCTAAATTCCATTCATAAGCTAATTACGTTACTGTTTTGTTTTTCTTATAATTTGTTTTATAATACTATTTGATTTTTTGTTAGTTTTACGGACTTTTGTACTTTTTACGGAGTGAATCTGTGCAAGTGTTTTTTGCAAATGAACTCTTGACTTATGTTTGTATGTACATTTTATTGAGGGGAATCATTGGAAACCCCTCATAAAGCGTTTATTGTAATCCCATTTCTTTATGATTCCTTCTTGGAACTGATTGTAATTCAATGAATTGTAGTAAAAATAAAAGAAGAAAACATAATTAGGATACAAAAAACTGTTTTAAGAGAACTAAATTGAATTGATATAAGGTTCGATTAATCGATAGGCTTTGTTTTTCTTCATTAGTAGTACATTTTTATATCTTCGTACACCTTTTTTTATTTCAAAAATATTTTGTCTGCATTTTTCCCTTATTTTTATTTTCCTGGCATGATAGCTTTGCTCTTAGGAAAGTATGGTAATCAGTCAAAAAAGGGATATGGAACCCATTTTACATTTTTATACTTTTCGTGAACCATAACCCCCCCCCCCAAATATGTATGGGGAAATTTGTTGGTAAAATTTTGGGGTCAAAAGCTCTAGAGATGGGGGGATTTGGGGATCAATTTTCCAAAAATTTAGGATACAACCCCTCTTAATATTAAGCTCAGTACACGCATGCATGTCTTTAAAAAAAAATTTTATCTTGCCTTTAAAAAAAAATACCGATTTTTTTTTTTTTAATTTTTTAAACCTTTTTTGGTTTATTTAAACTTATAAAGATAATTTTACAATAAAATTTCATCATAAATTATCACCAACTACACAAAAAAGAAATCATAGGATTTTTTTCACGTTTAATTATTTTTCCACAATATAAGAATAAGTAACTAATACCAGGAAAGTATCATAACTTTGTTGTCAGAATGTTTTGTATTTTATTATAGATTTATTAAAAAAAAATATTTTTTCCGTGATTATATTACAACTGAATCAATTCAAGTCAGTATTAAAAAATGAAATATAATATGACAATAAATAATGACTTCACTTGGTTCAGGAGAAAATAAATGTGACTGTAAGAGCAATTCCTTACTCAAGACTCATGAGAAATTAACACTTAGATTAATTATTATAATTTTTACAACTTATATATAATTACTAGCCGAATCCTGGATTCTCGCACTGTTCGTTTTCCACACGATTGTGAGAAATACTGATAAATAACGGTTAAAGTATTCAGGCTTCATAGAAACTTGAAAAATACTAAATTACAAAAAATAGAATAATAATAATTATGGTAACTAAAATACACACACCTTTGGCGACGAAAAATTCATAACTTATTTCTTTGCCATGGAGGCAGAAATATAATAATGAAGTAAAAGAACTAATCTTTTTTTCCTTAATGAATATTTTTAATATGTTAACCTTCAAGGGAACAAGGGCCTCGGTCTATGACTTTAACCCTTCCGTGGTATAATACGAATGTATCCTGAAAATTTGAAAGCAATCGATCAGTGGATTCTTCGAGATTTTTCGAGATGAAATATATCTGAAAACCTTCTAAGTTATGCTACAAAACATGGGTAAAAATTTGGTTGCGATTGCACGAGTAGTTTTTTTTTATCCCGAACAAACAAAAACCTTATTTATATGATGGTATAAATTACGAGTATTTACCTCAACATTAGTTTCTATGTAATTTTAGAATTTCTGTTTTTCCCATTTCGTAAATTTTTCTTGTAATAAAAATTTCGTGGGTTTTGACTTTAAATAAGTAATTTATTTGTTTTGAAACTGATGGAAATAATTTTATTAAATACTGAAAAACGTAAAGGTTTTAGAGGAGGGATTGTTATTTGATTCATTATCATCTCAAATAAAGTTTTGTTTCGATTAGAACTTTTTTTTTTGTTTTTTCTCACATTATAATCATTAACAATAATTAAAAATTTGTTGTACTGGTACACTAGGCTATCTATTAAATCGAGTTAAAAAAATAATAATTATCAGATCGACCAATGTGTATTTTTATTTTCTGTACACCCGTACGACTAAATAGACCGATTTAATTTGCACAGGAATTTCCTCTAGGTGACCAACAGCAGCAATTTTCTTCAGGTAATTTCCTGAATGATTTTTTAAGTAAAAAATTATATGAAGTAGACAGATGATTTGAATTCGTTATAAATCATGAATTAACAATTTATAATTAATTACCGTAAGATTCATAGCCTGAAATCAGTCTGATATTTAAAATACTTATCCATTACTTCAATGACATTAGTTGAGAATCTGTGGAAAAAAGGAAAAAGAAACATGTTTCTTTCTTCCAGATAAAATTTAATAATTTTTTTTTTTGCTCTGCATTATTTTTTTTTATTTTTTATATTTACAAAAATGCTGTAAATTACTTTTTACTTATTTTTACAAAACCGCTGCTTTCTTTCGTTCTGCGTTTTTGCAGACAGTTGTTTAGATACTCTTTTGGAATTTTCTCCCCAAAATATTTCTGTTTTTTTAACGATATATGCCGTCTAACCAAATATAACCTATGCTCTCATCGCTACGCTAGTTAACCTCTGTAATTAACACTAAATATACAAGTTTTATACAATAGTGATGTAATCTTAAATGATGGCTAATAGAATTTGTTGAATTTTTATTTACGTGAATTTCTGTGGCGTCACCGACATAAAGATGAGGAAGGTTTGTTCAATTTGATATTTGAAATGAGTTTCATCCTGTAGCATAATTATTGTTTAGTATAATTAATATTGTATTGTGTTTATAAAAGTAATTGTAATAATGATTAATAATAACTGTTATTTTTAAAAACATATTATAATTAATTATATTAAGATATTATAATATAATATATTTATTATATTATAATTAAAAATTCACATAAATTTTTTATTTGATGTCGTTTCTCCAAAATAGTTTTATTTAATCATTAAAATACATGAATTTTTTAATACTGCACAATATTACAAGTATATATCATTCAAAAAATAATTAGAAAGTTTTGGGAGGGGGAAATTCCGAAATAGTAACGTTGTTTATTCGTACGAGCATCTTTTTCTTCTTGCAAAAATATATCCTTTTTTATTTTTAAATGCTTCATTAATATATTTTTTATCGGAAGTATAAAATAACTTCAAAAAACACACACCAAAAGACAGAAAAACTAATCTTTTAATCTCGATGTTTTGAAGTCAGCATCAAATTAAGGATTGGTAAATATTTTTTAATTACTCGTTTTTTATCATTATTAATTTTAAAAGTAGAAATTAAATTAATAATAAAATAATAAATTTGTATTTTTTTATTATTTTTGAAACTTTTATAATCTTTATAAAGTGGTTATTTTTTTATAAAGCGAGCCATATTTAAATTTATTCTATTATAGTTATTAATTAGTTTTCATTCAAATTAAAATTCGTCGTAATTATTTGTATTAAGAAAATAATCTTACTAACAAGATTTGTTTACAAAAAGTTTACTTAAAATATAAAACTATATGATCATTCTGATTGAAAAATAATTACAATCAATAAATACTCTTTTAAAAGTATGTATAAGAAAATAAATAAATTATATAAGTAAATTAATGAATAAGAAATTTTAAAAGTAAACTAACGAAATTATTTATATTTATTTTTTATAATTTTTTTGAAATGAAAACTTCTTTTGGATGTATATTGAAAAAGTTTGATCTTCAAATTTGAAGTGAAACGCTCATTCTTGTAAACTACGGCAAGTCGAGTTCAACCGAGCACGTGAGAGTCATCTGGGAAGTGAATAAGTCTGATTTGTCAGACTTCGTGGTGCTAATTCGGGTAAACTCGGGGGAATTGAATTTAGCCGAGCGAGGAGAAACGATCAGGTGGGAAGTGAATAAGTATGATCCGTAAGGTTTTGTTTAGATACGCTCATTCGGGTAAACTCGAAAGAGCCGAGTTTGTCCGAGCGAGAATGAAACAATCAGTTTATGCGAGGTTGTGTTTCCCTTTTACGTAAAATTCATTTATAATTGTTGTTAGGTGTACGTATAATTAATTATATTCGTGTAACTACTATATCTATCTTTCATTGCGTAATTTTGGTGCATCATTGTTCTAATCCTGAAAAATATTATTGAAGAGTAATTCAGTAATTGTGTATGTAAGTAAATTTATGAATTTTTTTTATGTTTATTTTATTATAAAAACAGCCACACACACACACACACACACACACACACACACACACACACACACACACACACACACACACACACACACACACACACACACACACACACACACACACACACACACACATACACACACACACACATCTGGATAATGTTATCTGAATCTAAACAGATTGTTCTTGAAACAGTTTTGAAAGTAGAGGCATAAATTTATTTACCGATTACCTGTAAGGAATAAAACCTTGCTTTAGATCTGATGTCGATAATATAAATTAATATTATTATTTAAATGCTTAAACATGTAATACAAATTTTGTATATATTTATATATATATATATATGTACATAGGATAACTTAGTGGCTATCTGTAACCAAAATTGGTCATCAGTAATTTTATATATATATACAATTAAATCATCATTTATAAATCTACCATTAAACTGTAATCTATCCTTAAGAAATTGCCGTTAAAACCAATGCTGTCTAACCTTCACTTCTATCACGTATTCAAGGTTCAACTAAAGATTAAAAATATATTTTTATTAAAAAAGGGTATAATAAAAGTTATTTAAAAGCTGAATTAAAACTGCATGGTGTCGTATGACAGTTTTATTACCTCACGTCTCAATGAGTATAAAATTTAAACACTACAACTATATTCATAGTATAAGAAATGCTTACAAACACGCGCACGCTCACACTCACATGACGATACTATATTACAGTATAACATTAACAATGCAGTAACGGTATAGTTGTTTTACTATTATTTTTTATCATGTATTATATATAAAAGTTTTTCAAAAGCATTAACGATATCTTTTAAAGGGCATCGGGATATATCTAGGATGCCATTCTACGTTAGCCTAGTGTCATGAACTCACGTTTTTACTTATACTAGAAATTAGCCAAGTTACTACAATACTAAATATCTTTTCTTTGAATTTTTTTTTTTACTCAAACTTAAAAATGAGTAATAACTAATCTGCTAGACATAATACTCAATTTTCTGGCCACTTAGATTATTTATTATAGTCTATTTTATTGATTATGCTATTTTTGTAGTTAATCTTATTTTTCAATTAGATTAAACCAGTATTTAAGTTAGTTATTCCACTCTGTCATGATTATATTACTTTCATTTGGTAGTATTTAATGATGATGCCATTACATTATCCTAACTACATGCATAACTCCCACACTCTTAACTGTATTTGCAGACTACAGTGGTGGTATAATGTAAACGTAAATATGATAACTCCGTGAATAGAATGACGTATCCTTACAAATATCCTTGTGTTTGAAAGAATGCGACACATAAATTTAAAAAACCTGCCTGCACCTAAACATATGGAGTTATATCAACTACTTACCACCGTTTTCCACTGACTGCTTTACCGCAATAATCTACCTCCCGCTATTGCCAAATATTACCTTGATAGTTATGCAGCAGTGTTTCTCCCTAGTACTCATTTCTGCAGGTTCCAACTTAATGCGCCGAAGGTCAGAAGTTTTCAAACCTTTTTCATCTTCAGCCCAATATTTTCAACCTGTATATTGTTGTTCAGGATTCAACATACTTTAATCGATTATACAATTTATGTTACTTTTATAAGCAAAAATGCCACCCTAACAAAAACCTCAATACACAATAATTTTGAGTTATAAAACACTTTCTAAAATTTGTCATAGCATTTTTTATATGATCGTATTTCAATCTTTTTTTATGTAATAATTCATTAATTAACACACTGTTTAGATAAAAATTTAAGTTGTTAAACATTTTATTTGAGGAAAAAACTGATATATAGCTGTTTGGCGTAGGAAATTCTTAAACTGTTATATATTTACTAAATTCATTTCTGTTACCATACAACTTAATTATGACAAACTCCAAAAATGATTGAAAGTGATCGATATTTAGCAAAAGTTCCAGTTTTTATAGTTTCTATTCTTTCTTATTTATTTTACAATTATCCAAGAAGCTATAAAATAAGATAATTTTTATAATTAATTGGTTTTTGAGCCCGTGGGTCGCGGGTTGAAGATCCATACCATTGACCATTCTCCTTACGTCTACATTTTATGGTAAAAAAATTAGGACTGTTTACTTCCCAGTTACCAATCAAAATCCTTTACGCACTCAGCATGACCTCTCGAGAGATACGTGGACCAATCAGCTCCTGAATATCTGTTATAACCTGAATTCATCTGACCAACCAGAAAAAGAGATCGACTTTAAGTCGACTGATCGGTAGACATCTCTTTCTCTCTCAAATCGAAAACCATTTGCAATTTGCTCGGAAATAACCAATAAGAATTTTAACGATAATAATTGTTATGATATTTTTTAATACGGAAGGAGATTTAATAAAGAAATTTATATTTCTGTATCTGAGTGTTGTAGTAAACACTAGTTAATATGCCGGAGTTGACCTTCAAGTTCGCTTTTTATTACTTATCTTATTTTAACTTTTCTTTCTAGGAACAGGTATTTAAAAACTCCTATCCACCTACTATATTATCTTTTTATATTACATAAATTTTATTTTATCAGGTACTTTTTCTTGAAGTATTGATTAAAGCTATGTACATAATTCACGTCCAACTGTGTGAGAATTTTACACATGTTATAAACTACGTGTATATCCTATTTATCTATTTATCTCCTTAGTAGTTTTAACACGTAATATAAACAGTAAATCTGTTTTATTACACAGCAATAAATTTTAATAACAATAAAAAGTACAACCAATTTAAGGAAATTAGTAGTACAAGATTTTTATATGTAAGAAATAATATTATCATAAACGGTATTAAATTATTCAGTTTTATGAAGGTTGGTTGTTTGTATTTACGAACAATTAATGATAATTTACAACTTAATGCAATATTCTGTTGTATATTTCCACTGTTTTATTTTTTATACCGGAGTCATTTTGAATAACCCATAATACTATTTCTTTTAATTCATATATTATTATTTCATGTGATTTACTTTTAAAAGTTATGAATATGATATTTATTATTTTAGACATGTTAAATAATTTGTTTATATATTTATTATTATCATTACTTTATACATTTTATTTAACGAATGTTTTCCTGTATAAATAATTCATTACAACTTTGTCTGCTAAGTTTTATCTGTTAAGTTTTTCCTCTAGGTTTTTCATTGTTTATGAGATTATTGTAGAATCTTATGAAAGATTATTTTTTAACGTACTTTTCTTTTAAATTACAAAATTTCCTTATTGAAGATAATATACTATTATCTAATATATTGTGATTAAAATATTGGGGTTTTTATTGATAAATGCAGGACTAAAATTTTAATGTATGCAGATAAATTTTTTTTTTCACATTGACAAAAAAAGTTAAGAAAAGTAGATTATTTTCATTAGTAAGTTATTCGTTAGATGAGGCACCCAAGTATGAGGGTACAAACACCCTGTCTGAATGGTGGAATTTAGGTTGATTATTGTCATAGTGTAACTGTCATTTCTTTCCCGCCAACTAATAAATGCTGCATACGTACAGAAGTAAAGTACTGTTGTATTTATTTTTTATTTATATTAATTTTTTTCGTGTAGATACCCCTCGTGTAGATATATCTCTACATATAGGGAAAGTATTGTAATCGGTCCAATTTGGCTATATGCGGTTTTCACCGGATTTTGACGTTTTGACACCTAAGGAACCCAAAAAACCGGATGGAAATTTTCCGGATGTTAATATTCGTATGTAAGTGTGAGTGTTAGGTTTTGGCCTTCAAATCACCTTATATCACCAGAACTACTGAACTACCGATTTTGGCCAAATTGGGTCAATATATAGGGCATTGATGCCATTAAATTTTCAACTTAAAAAGTCAAGGGGATGAGACTGTAGAGCAAGATCCCCCTCAGTATATCAAAATTTCGCCTAATAAAGGTCATATTTTTCTTCAGCACATTTGTTAACAATTAAATAATAACAATATTTACAAAAAAACGTTTTTTGTAAAATCGCATCCCACTCCCAAAAATGCTGTTGTAGTTGTCCGCTATGTAGTGACGTCATAGATGAGCTGTAGACTTAAATAAATCAGTAATATTAAAAGTGTAAAAAAGTAACTCGGTCTGGTTGGGTTTCGGACTCGATCGTCCGGTCGACTCGGTACCTAGTGCGTTAACCCTCGCGGCTACACCGGTCTGCAGACCATATAAGCGAAATTTATTCCATGTAAGTTGTGAAATTACATTAGTTTAGTTAGTACGGGCCGTCCTCGCTAGTACCACCACACCCGCGCGAATTAAATACTGTATGCGAACACGCTTTAGTTAGAATCACTGAATAAATAAACGAAAAAATATTATATTTAAATAAAATGATAAATATTTTAAATTAAGTTGTGTATGTAAGCCATGCATCAAAACTTTCCCGGAACGGCGCTTTAGCCGTGACGGGAAAGTCCTACTACTGTGTTGTCAGCTTTTTTATTTACGTTTAAATTAATATAAATAATCATATGTATTAAATTGTTTTAAAGACTATATACATTATTTTCCTACGTATTAAGACTTCTTTCCGATTAAAGGTCGATTATGTATGGAATTTGTCCGTGTCGAAAACGAGCTGATATGTTATTATTTGTGTAAACAAAACAATTAATCCATGTAAGTTCGGGACAGTTCCTTTCTTAAGCAAAATAAAAGTTATTTATTCAACTTAAAATAAAGTTGTCGGCTTTTTTTCATTATCAATTGAAAATTTAGCCGTCATATTTCTATTGTAAGAAGCAGAAGACAAAGAAAATTGGAGAAAAATAATAAAAAGACGATTGTGTTAACCCACCGGTTGGTCGACTGAACTTATTATCGAAAATCAGCTGATTTCGAAGTCTGGAGTTCTAAGGTTCAAATCCTAGTAAAGGCAGTTACTTTTATAAGAATTTGAATACTAGATCGTGGATACCGGTGTTCTTTGGTGATTGGGTTTCAATTAACCACACATCTCAGGAATGGTCGACCTGAGACTACACTTCATTTACATTCATACATATCATCCACTGAAGTAATACCTTACACTGGTTCCGGAGACTAAACAGAAAAAGAGAGAGTATCTACATCTTACCTGGCTTGCAAGCAAAAGAAAGGAATAGATTTAATATTCTTTTGGAGAAAATTACGTCTTTAATTGTAACGTAGAATTCCAACTGTAAAGAACAAATATCACGAAGGGAATGATTAGCAGTTTGTTTACGGTAGTAATCAAATAGCATAATATTAAATAAAAATGTTTTCGTAAATTCACCTGTGGTATTCATATTTTTCTTATTTCTTCCCATATTGTTATTTTATACTTAGGATTCAGGAGTTTTGAATTCGATAAAAAAGAACTGAATTCATGAAGCAATTCCACATTATTTTTTGTCGTTTATATTAAAATAAAATTGAAAATCAGTTTAAAAAATAGAATAGCAGACTAAAAAATTTAATAGCAGACTAAGGAAACAGTGTCAAAATTCTTCTAAAACACTCGAGTAATTTATCCAGCAATGGGTCAAGCAGTGAACGACCCTAGCTGTTGAGTTTCAGAAAAATAATTTTGGCGACGCGTATACTCGTCGCCAAAGATAATTTTTTTCTTTACAATTTTCTTCTTTTTTTTTTTTAAGTTGCTCGGCAAGTTTGCAGTAGATAAATTTGTTCGTATCAAACATCAAAGAATATATTTTTTCTCTGCCCTGTAGTTCACGTCACGTCGTTGTTCCTTTCCATTTATAAACAAACCTCTAATCTTAATTATAATTTTGGCTATCTGTGAGACAGTTTAAGTGGAGATTTATGGTGAAGAATATTTTTCATGTTTCATCTTATATTCCATTCGCCAAAAAAACTGTAAGGAAACGTATATTTTTAACACAGATTTTTCGTACTTTTTCATTTTACAATGGTATTCCATATTTGACCTCTGTATCACGTAGTATCGTAATTATAGCAGGTCTTTAAAAGCTGAATAAATAAATTAAAAAATAAACATTTGTAAAAAATTCAGCTTTTTTGTATCTCTGAATTGAACATAACGTTATCATACATACATATCAGACATACCATCGTCAGTTTTTTCCACCTTTTTTGTTTTTTTTTTTTTTTTTAACTTCCTTGTACGAAGTAAAGGAAGTATTCTTCTGGTCGTGAAAAATTTCGGTTTCCAGATTTCAACAGAAATATCAATTTTGACCATCTCTGAATCCATTTTGACTAGTTTCGGCGTGATGTCTGTTCGTACGTATGTATGTATGTATGTATTGTATGTACGTATGCATGACTCAAAAACGATTAGTCGTAGGATGTTGAAATTTTAGATTTAGGAATGTTGTAACACTAGTTGTGCAGATCCTCTTTTGATTGCAATCGAGTAAACCAAAAGTGTCCAAAAAAGCTCAAAATCCAAAGAAATTTGGATTTTAACCTTCATTGAGAGCTTTTAACGATATATCATAAGTGGTACTTATTTTCATTGGTTCCAGAGTTATAGTCACATAAAATTTTAATTAATGAAATATTTAGATCGTAGGGGAGGCACATCGGTTCGAATAAGACTTCATCTCCTTATTTTTATCTTTTTTTTAATTTAAATATATTGATTTATTAATAAATATTAATCTCTAATTATAAAAAAAATTAATAAATAATAATTCAATAATAACAATAAATATATATATATATATATATATATATATATAAAATATCAGAAGTTTTTAATGAAATAAAATTTTATGTACTTTTCATTTAAAAAAAAAACATGTAAATGTAATTTAATAGACGTACAAGGGAGTCATGTGGTGTCTACAGCAGAATTTTTTTATTTTATATTATACAATCAGCACGAGGATTTTTTTTCTTCCGGTAAAGCAAGATTATTTTAGGTACATTCAAAAATTGTTTTTATGTAACGTATTTTTGGAAGAATAAACCTGGTATTGAATATCACCTATAATTGATTTTTATTTTCTGGCATCATAATTGTAGATCTATACTGCAAGAAGGAAAGTATGGTATTGGTCAAAAAATGGTGTATGGATATTTCTTCGTTTCTCAACCTTTTCATGATTCAGGGAATCCAAAAAACAAAAAAAAAATAAGTGGGTGGGTAATGTTCATATGTACATGTGTTGGCGTGTTTGAAATTAAATCATTTTTGACTAGATAACCGATTTTGATGAAGTTTTAACATAGATTTGTGTACATGGGACAGTTTGATGGCACAATTTTAGGGTCAATATTTCCAGAGGGGTAAATAGTTTTCTAGGATCAATATTCTTCAAATTTTCCAAACATAAACCGTATTTTAACTCAGTACATGCATTCATTATTATCTTAATATTTTTTTTAAAAAAAGGTTTGCCCCAAAATTTATAGAACTCTATCTGCTTCATGTCACATTTTACCTAATTTAAAAAATAAAACTTTGTTGTGGGATAAATTTATTAATTTAGTGATTGATAATGAATGGGATTAAATTTGATAATAATATGATGTAGTAAGTTATGAAATACATATTATAATGACATTTTTATTTAATTTATAACTAAATAAGAAATACAGT
The DNA here is from genome assembly GCF_047948215.1 of Lycorma delicatula. Classification (NCBI taxonomy): domain Eukaryota; kingdom Metazoa; phylum Arthropoda; class Insecta; order Hemiptera; family Fulgoridae; genus Lycorma; species Lycorma delicatula. The sequence goes on along the minus strand of NC_134461.1, from coordinate 115,522,572 downwards.
CAAATGGATTAATTAGATTTATTCGCTTTGTGAGCTAGTTATATTGAACTTATTTTAGATTACCTAAGGCAATAACTGATTTGCTTATAGGCTGGCAATGATTTGTTCCAAATTCTACATATTATTATGTAAACGTTTCGTGACTTCTGACATCCTACTGCAACTTTCTTCTACCTTCTTATTATACTATAACAAATATATCAAAATATTTATTATAAATTCAGTTTTGTAATACTATACAAATACCATTATGTTAATTTAAATTTTTTTTAAATATGTTATTGTTATACCTATTTTCATCTTAAAGTAATCTGAATAAATATTATTTTTAATATTAATAAATATTCGCAAAATTAGAACCTGATATGTATGCAATCATGTGCGCTGATAACAATCAGTTCGATTGGCGTCATGCCCTGAATTCTTACTTCTCCCTCAATTAGTTCTGGATTAGAATGTTAGAAAGAATCAAACATATTTTCATAATTTTATTTTATCATTATTATTACAAAAAAATATAAATAAATAAAAACTATATCAATTTTTAATTAAAATCTAATTTAATTAGATAAATTTGTATTTAAATTACGTAGCGTAAAATTATATATTTATGTAATATTTTTGTCTTTATACATACAGAATGACTACAAAAGAAATATACACTTTCGATAGCTCATAAAAAATTAAACTGGTGTACGTGAATACAATAAATGATATGGTTTTACAGGGAATTTTTTAAAGTTTATGTTGATATATATGCCCTGCTGCTAATGTCACTAATTGATGTGTCATGTTACCATTCTAGCAAGATAGCCATTATTGCAGTACAGAAAGCTTTTTTTTGTGCTCGAATTAGATAAAAAAACTCGGTTACTATCGTGCAGCGACGTTTCAGAACAAAATATAGTAAATCACCACCTACAAGAAATTCAAAGTATGACTGGAATAAACAGTTTCAAAACATAGGTATCACTGTGAAAAGAAAAGTGTTGGTAGACCTCGTGTTTCAGAAGATGAAATTGATCGTGTTCATGTGTATCAATGTATCCCAGGAAATCGAGTAGATCAGCAAGTTTAGAATTGCAAATTCCTCAACAAACTGTGTGGGAAATTCTGCGAAAACTTTTGAAAATGACGCCTTATAAATTACAGTCGGTACAAAATTTAAATATCGACCATAAAGTCATACATAAACATTTTTGTATGGAGTTGCAGGAACGTGTTTAAAATGGCGATGGCTTTTTCTGTTGTCTAATTTTCGGTGATGAATGAATGTACTTTTCACATTAGTGGAAAACTTATAATGTAAGAATATGAGGAGCAGAAAACCCAAGAGAAGATTTACAACATATATGCAATTCCCCTAAAGTGAACATGTTTTGAATTGTATCTCGTGAAAGGGTGTTGGGCCGTTCTTTCATGAGGGGCAGTAATCGGAGTAATTTATTTGGACATGTTACGTGAATGGCTAATGCCTCAACTTGAGAAAGATAGTGACAACTTCGTTTTTTTACAAGATGATGCTCCGCCTCAGTGGCACTTGCAGATCAGAAATTATCTGGATGAACGCCTTCCAAGACGATGGATCGGCCGTGCAACCGAGGAAAACATGGTGTTTAAGCGTTGGCCACTATGTAGTCCAGGCTTAACGCCTTACGACCACTTTTATAGGGTTATGTAAAAGACAAAGTTTTTTACCGCTCCTTCCTGTTGATATCGACAACTTAAAATAACGCATCACAAATGATGTTGCTACCGTTCACCGGCATATGCTTTCACGTGGTGTTTGGGACGAATTCGACTACCGTGTTGATATGTGTTTGTTACAAACGGTGCACCCATTGAACATTTATAAATAAAATCTTAAAGAATTCTTTTTTATAATCATGTAAGTAATCATCTCAACTCTTAACAAATAAATTTTTAATAAGCTACACGTGTATATTTCATTTGTAATCACTGTATATTAAAAAAAAACTGCTTATACTTTACAGGAAAAATAAAATATTGTAATAATATTTTACAATATTAATATTAAAATATTGTGTTAGGTTGAATTTATGCAAAAAAAAAACTGATAAATTCCATCTTGATAACTTAAATATTTGGATTTAAAATTGCAAACAATTAGCTATAAAACTGATAAATTAAAACACAATTTCAACGAAGCTAATTATGTATAAGTATAAAATATCTACTTTTTTTGTGAGAGAGATATATCATCCCATAAAAAATATATAATGTTACAGAAAATTCACTTATAAAAGTGATCCATTTAAAAATTTCTTTATTTAATTTTTAAAATACTTAATGCTTCTTTTTATTTTAGATTCATTTAATTTCTTTGTCATTCTTCTAATTTATCTTTAATTAATTTTTTTAATTAGGACTTACACATAGATTACAGATGTTTAAAACTCGTCTGAGTCTGATAATTAACTTTTTTTGTAACAGTTCTTGTATATCCTTTCTAAGACGATTGGGCAAATTAAATCCAGTCAGCATTTAAAATTAATATGATTATCAATAATATTAAATTAATCAATTCATTAATTTCTACTCGTTTTCCAAAGAATTATTAAGATTATTTCATTTAATTTTTGTTTTCAAAAGCAGCTTCAATTATTCCTCTATCTTGTACGATTTTAAATTATAAATCTATTACCTGAATTTAATCTTTTATATTTTAGTAAATGATATATATATATATATATATATATATATATATATATATATATATATAATAATATTTAGAGATTCTATCTATAATTTATCATATCTACTAGCCCCATATATAAATGATTTATGCATTGTAATTTACTTTATTTATTTATTTAATATTAAAACTGAAATATTTTATTTATTTTTTAATTTTATAAAAAACAGTCAGCCTTTAGATCCATTTAGAAGTAAGCCTTTTATAAACCTGGACATTCAAAATCTATACTTTTTTTTTCAATTTTACTACAAAATAAATAATTGAACAAATAAGTATAAAGGTTCCTCAAGCATCTTTGACCAATCAAAATTTTGGATTAAATATCTAATCTCCTTAATAGTAGACTACATTATTCTATATATATTCTACTGTTTTGATTCAAAAGATTTTAAGATAATAAAAAAATGAATGGGTTTAATAAAAGCTGAAACTTAATAAAATGATGTAAAATAATTTTATTTTTATTTTCGACTACACAATTTTTTTTTTATGTTTGGTCTCCAATAATATGAATCTCCACTCAGACTTAACGGAATAAACTACACAAACATTTAGTAGAAATTATTGTTTTTGAATTATTGAGTTAATAAAAATGTTCATTTTGTAACATGAAAAATTATGAAATTTCCCTGTTTAAAAAAATAAACTCAATGTATAACTGCATATTTATGCGAGAAAATTACGTAAAAATAAATGTGCAGATAGAAAGTATATGCATTATTTGCTTACTTTATTGTTATAGCACGAACGTGTATAGAATTATATAATTCTGAACACATCGCATATAAATATCAGATTTTATGACGTGAATATAGGAAAATATAACAATTTTATTTGAGGATTACATCACATTAATTTATATCCACATCAGTATAATCAATGTATTGACTTGGAATTTTTATTATTTATTTTTTAATGAATAAATATAATATTGATTAAAATTCTTAAGGGTAGTCAGTTGTGTGCGCGATGAATTTATTGACTTATTTGCGCAAGTTCTTTTTTTCAATATATGAATCATGAGTCCTCCCACGGCCTTACATGGAATCCAGGAGAACGCTTCTAGAAACCTTTTACCCCAAACAAGAGAAGAAACAAGTTATCTTAACGCAGCTGAGGTTTGGGTATACAAAGCTAAACCACACCCACCTATTTCGCTCTCCTCAGCACAGCTTGAGGCGTGCAATGTAAAATGGTCTCTAAAACACTTTTTCCTATATTGTCCAATCTTCGGGACTTCTCGTGGTCAATTAAATCTGGGTTCAGATGTGAAGTATTTGCTCACTTGGAAGAGATGCATCAGAATGTTGCGGTTTCAATGTGATATTGGGATGATGAAATCAGTTTAACGGTTTTGCTTAAGTGAGATCCGTTACAGAGTACTCTGTGCATAGCGAAAATAGTCTAGTGCCATATTTATGTTTTGATATATTTTATTCAATGTTGTTTATTGCCTTATCACTTATGAACACTTAGTTTTATTTAAGTTGCTAATGACTCTTATCGTTGATGCGACTATAAACAAACAATGAAAAAAAATTTTAAATAAATATATCCAGTTAATATATAGAAAACATTCTTTAGAATAGAAAGAAAAAAATACACATATATGTATTTTTTTTAAATACTTTTATTTATAGTTGCATCAACAAATTTAAGTCATTAGACTTAGCAGTGTAATGTAATTGTACCGGTAAATTTGTAGGCTTGAACAAACTCAGGTCGACTACACCTGAGATGTGTGGTTAATTGAAACCCAACCACCAAAGAACACTGGTGTCCACGAACTAGTATTCAAATCCGAATAAAAGTACTACCTTTATTAGGATTTGAACCTGAGAACTTCGATTTCAAAATCAGCTGATGTACGACATCGAGTTTAACACTAGACCAACCCGGTGGATTATATATAATTTAAATGAAAATAATAGCCCATTGCGGAGTTGCCGCTCGTCTGTGCTTGCACGGATGGATGGCAGTGATGAAGCAATGCAACTCCCTTCCCAAAAAAGAACGAGACCCGGTGTGAGTGTCCTACACAGGGTGCTCTCACTAGAGGCAGTGGCATCAGGACAGAGTCCCGGTTTCTGAGGTAAGGTCCAGGAACAACATAGTCGGCCTTGCATACCCCGCCCTAGAGGTTAAGGTCGGCAATGAAATGATCTAACCGGCGAGCTGACCTATCGGATGAAATTTATGGCCGGCGGACTGGGAGGTCCATTTGAGTAGACAATCCCCTAGGCTGTGCTTTGCTTTGTTGTGGATCCGGCCCGAGAGGTAGGGTGGAAAAACACAAAAAAAAACTATTGGTAAAAACAAATAAAAGATAATTATTTTTAAAAAATGGAACCGACATCAAGACCTATAATATAGATTTATAAGATCATCACTGCCCCTACTGATGGTGTGTATTATATATAATGTATATTTGGTCTGAAAGGTTTAAGACGAAATATCTCGATTTTTGATGATTTTATTAACGGTGCTACATATCTTGTGCATAAATTCATATTACCTGCCCTAAAGAAGACCATATAACATCATCTAACGTGACGCATACATACAGACTATTATCAGGATTCCCACTGTCCCTACCTACCTGCCGGACATCCCAACTCCGTAGGGGGAAGACACCCGCCTAGTGGCGTTCCGGTCGCCACACCACACCCCCCGTTCCTAGCCTTGATGGGCATTAACGGGAGTCATCTATCGCCCTCTGACTTTTTACATCTCATAGTAATAAGCCTGGCCTCATTGGGATGCCACCAATGTAAATTCCTCAGTAGACATTTACATCGGTGATTTATTAACTCAGCTTTTGCCTTCGCTGTAAGCCTCGTACGGACATTGAATGTCCTAATCGTTTCCCTCTGAATTAGTTGACAGAGTTCGCGGAAGCACGAACCCCGCGCCTAGTTCTACTTTATTGAGCCAATTTCTGTGAATGTCTCGAAATACGAGGCAAATTTAAACACATCATACGACCTAAAAATGTTGCTCGCAACAACGAAATTTAGTCTTAATTCCCTTACTGAACTCAAGTTTCTACCCGCCGGATAGCGAAAAACCTTTTTTTTCTTCTTTTTTTTGTCAATTTTCAGAACGATTTTTTGTGTCTAAAAAATTTTGTCACATCATAGTACCACTACAAAAAGCAGCTGCCTCGATTGCAATAAGATTTATTTCAGCCGGATTAGTAGGAAAAGATGTTATGCGTGGACAGAAAAAAAAAGATAATAATGGTCGAGCACCATAACTTTTTTTTAATTAAGTTAAAAAAGAAACATAAATATTAAAAAGAAAGTAAGTGGGATTTACCGTTTAAAATAAATAGTTTATTTATTTAATTTCCAACTTTCAGAGTTGTTTAAGCTGCCGTTAGATTTATTAATCAAAATTGGTTACACGAAGGAGCTTAAGTTGTTTTAAATTTGAGTGCAAGTTTGAAAAATTTTTTATTAGTGAATGAAATACATCCTTATTGAATGTGATGTTTATATTGTTTGAAAATCAACCGCAGATTTTTGTGATTGGAAATCTTGGATTTATATTTTTTGGCGGTCTAGATATTTGTATTTTGTTAAGTTCTGATTGTTTTGAAGAGCAATTAATTGATTTATCTTTTTAAGAGTTTTGTAGTTTACTAATTTTTGTTACACGGAAATAAAATACTTTGAAAATATATGTCAATAAAGCAGTTTTAATGTGAATTTAGTAAGGACCTTTTGATTTTATATAGTGCCTCTATATTCGTGATTAAATGTAAGTAACCAGTATCGTAATACGTTAATGAAGAATTGAAAGTAACCAATATCAAATCGAAATCTTACCCAGTATCGTAACCAACATCGAAAGTGTAAGTAACCTACAATATCGCAGTATGTTATTGAAGAATTGAAAGGTTATTCAGAAGGACAGGTGAAAAATTTCTTCTTCAAAAAATAGAAATAAAGAAATATTTCGCGATTCATGCCATTTTTCTATCTTGAAACGACATTTTTATAATTTTAATTAATAGTTCTGTCATACTGAATGACAAGAGGATTCTCTTATCATTAGCATAACTAGATAAGATTATGCTTGCAATTTTTGAAAAGTTTCCTGTGAAGAAGCATATTGGATATTATTCGCAATGATCCTTGGGCAACAATAGCTAGGAACATCGTGAAATCAGAATTAGCTACGTATTACTACTATTCATAAAATAAAATTCTAAATTGTTTTATTTAATACTGTACGTAGAGGTATTTTTATATTTTGAATAACACTGATACGAATTTGATTTATTTATTTATTTGCTGTAATATATAATTCTGCAAAGCGCATATGATAGACTCACAGGGCTAGTCTTGGTTGATGATGTTTGCAGGACCGGAAGAGCGACCGGGTGGCACGCCCGCCGATTCACCTTCAAGGACGGGTCCATTAGAACACCCACCCAATTCAACACGCCTAAGTCCACCCGTCCGTCCGTTCGACTCCTGTCTTGTTGTCGGCCTTTGGTCATCTTCATTCTACGTCTCCTTTTGCTTCTGTTACCTAACATATTTCCTTTCGCTTAATAGAATAATAATAAAAGAATAAATTAACTTCAAACAGAAACAAAAAATTTATCTTAAGTAAAAATAAAATAAAATTAATACATATATGTATATTAAAATTCCCAAATAAGTTATTTTGCTGATTTACATATAGTAGCTTTTTTTTTAATTTTTGTTTCTTTTCCCAGTAACAACATTTTATAATTTAACCGTTCTCAAAATGTGTTCAGCAACTTAACTATTGCTATATTTATTTTTGGAAACTTTAAGAACAACTTCGCACACAAAATATAATACGAGTACTAAATTGTCTTTCTTCTTATGTTAGTTAATATTATTTAAAAGGTTTAAAATTTAAATAACCATGAAGGCATCAGAAAATTAATTAAATAAATAAATAAACATATATATATTTAAATTTAAGCTTGACGTTAAATAAATATATCATATTTATTTAATTATTTTGCAGACTCCTATAAAATCCAATAAATTTTTTTTAATACGATTCTTAAAAAATTTAGTAATAATTACAAACTGATATAAAACTTATTTTCATTTTCAATGAACTAGAAAATATTGATTTAAAACAAGTTTTATTAACGAACACATATACTTCATTTTAAAATATTTTACACTCTTTTATTTAGCAATATTTTTATTAAGATTTTCTCCTATTTTCTTAAAAAAAGTTTGAAAATTTCACATATTTATATTTTCACCAGAATGTTTGCGTTTATAAGTTTTTTTTTTTTTTTTTTGTTAAAACATGCTTTTCTATTTAAACTGAAAATTAAAAAAATTATTGTTTAACGATCGTACTAAAAAGCAAAAAATAATATTTTCAAAAGTAAAGGACTACTAAAAAATTAAGTTTGTCGCATACTTTTAGCATGCAATTCAATTTAATTCGAGGAAAAAAATTATCCAAAGAATGGATTCCCGGTAAACATAAATAAAAAGATAATTTTGTTTTCGACAAAATATTTTTAAAGTTGTCTATTTTCGCAAGACACAATGAAAAGAATGAGGCGTGACCAGTTTTATTTTTCACCTTAACTTTAGTTTATCCTAAGAGATTTACTAGATATTGTATATTGAAGAGATCATTTCCATTTTGCATCAAAACCTTTGTCATATTTAAAGAATTTATGTAGATATTAAATATGAAATTTAAAAAAATCTGATGTGGATAACACATGACTTCCTTGAACGCCTATTAAATTGCATATACACTTTTTTTTTTTTTTTAATTTAAAGTAGATAAAATTTTATTTCATTAATAACTTTTGATATTTTTTTCTTTTTTTTGTTATAATTGAATTATTATTTATTGTAAAAGTTTTTTTACAATTAGAGGTTAATAATTATTAATAAATCAATATATTTAAATTAAAAAAAAGTTAAATAAAAGGAGATGAAATTTGAACCGATGCGCCCTTGTTAGATACAAATATTTCATTAATTAACTCTATAACTCTGGCTATAACTCTGAAACCAATGAAAATAAGCACCATTTATGATATATCGTTGAAAGCTTATTACTGCAGTTACGAAAAAGTCCGAAACCCAAACATTTTGGAATTTGGGCTTTTTTGGACACTTTTGGTTCAGTCAGTTGCAATCAAAAGGGCACAATTTGATGTTATAACAGTCCTAAATCCAAAATTTCAAAAACCTACGGCTAATCGTTTTTGAGTTATGCGATATACATACGTTTATACGTACGTATAAACGTATATACGTACGTCGTCGCGTCGAAGCTAATCAAAAATGCATATTTCCGTTGAAATCTGAAAACCGAAATTTTTCACGATCGCAATACTTCCTTTACTTCGTTCAAGGAAGTAAAAACACAAAAATTAATTGTAGTCGATACAGGACAATAATTTTTTTTAAAAGTGAAGAAAAATTGTCGATCATATTATCAGATATCAATAAGAGGATCTACTCTATAGAAAAAACAATACGGATATGGAAAAACATCTCCTTCAAAACTGTCTTTATACAGATATTAACCGGTTATCCCGTTTCCCAGATGGTTTTTCACTGGTGAAATATTAAAATATATATGTATGTACTATAACATTAACAAACAAAAATCCTTGGTGATATTTCAATATAAACACTTTACGACATTACCAGAAACGTACCTTAAAAGGTTTGTATTTGTGTAAATAAAGTTATAGAAAAATGTTAGGTGTAAATATTTTAAAAAAGTAGATCATAAAAAAAAAATATTGATTAATTCTTTTACTCTTAGATCCTGTGCCGTCATTATTTAGGTAAAAAATAATTTGCATGATTGTTTTTTAATTTTAATTGTTCTTTCCAACAGTTGCTTAATCGGGTTTCATGAACTTCTCTGTTCATTTTTATTCTATGTCAATCACTTATCTTGAACATGTCTTAATTCTACATCCTCCGTCATCTGTTTCTTTTATTATTTTGGCTGTTCCTTTATTGTTTTGCTCTAAACTTCCTTCTAAAACTAGATTCACTAACCTTGGATGCTATCTTTAATATATGGTGGAATTTTTTTTTTTAATTTTCCTACGATAAACTTGTCATTATTTCTATATTATTCTTGTTTAATTTAAAAATAATATTTTTGTTCATAATGAATTCATATTATTATTTTATATCATTTTTATTTACTTGGAAAATACCATTATCATTAGTAAATCGTAATATTCTTTTTTTATTTTTTGTCTTTTTATTGTTCTTAAAATTTTCTTTCATTTTCTTTATTGATTCTTCCATAAACAAAGTAAATGCCAAAAGGTATAAGCTAAATAATAAAGAATTTAATAAAGAGAAAATAAATAAAGTAGAAAAAGACTGTATACTGTTCTATCGATGTTACAAATAGTACTATGATTTTAATATCGATGTTATTTATTATGTTTTTAAGATGAATTTTGATCAAATATTTATAATCAATCTTTATTATAAGCTACGAACGAGTAAGTAATAATAATAATAATAATAATACGTGTTCTTTTTTTTAAATTAAAAATTTGAGTTGGCTGTTAGTTTTATCGATTAAAAAAAAGACAAAATACAGCTTTAAATAAACTTGATCTTCAATCATGAGTTGCCTCATTTTGCTAACTTATGTAGAAGAATATACACGATGCAGTCAAGATAATTTACTTGTAACGTGTCTTGAATTCATATCGCTATATTTCTATTATAAATATATATATATACACCCAAAATTACTATTAATAACTTTCAATAAAATTGACAGAATTGTACAATTTACTGTCGGAATTTCACGTAATTATAGAATGGTGTTTAAAAAAAATACATTATAGGAGTTATTATAATTGTGAGAAATAACAATTGTTATTTTAAACGAGGTATAAATAAACATTTATAGCGTTATAAACTGTAAAATACATCCTATTTGTTGATAAACGATTAATGAACTTTTACCCGTCTAATAAAACTTTTTCCCGAAATTATGTTCAGTTTGCAGCTATTTATTTAGTACTTTATTAATAATAATTATTATTATATGTTTTATATAAATGTATTTATGAATATTATTAACACCATTTCAGTTTTTTCACATTAAAATTTATTTGACTACATGCCAAAGGTTTAATATAGTTAAATATTTTTAATGAGATTTATTTTTATCTATTTATCTTTTTCAAAAAGAAAGAAAAACAAATTAAAATGGTGATGTAATTAACTATATAAATAATAAACAAAATTTTATAAATTTTTTCAGGTTAAGTATAAAGAGTAGAACCTTTAATTCACAATTAAATTTAAGATAAAAAAAATTTTTATTAAATTCATAAACAGAATATACTAATTGATAAAATACATATTCATATAAACTATCTATCGGATTACCATTTTATTTCCCACATAATGGGAAAAAGTAAGGGATTGAATTTTCTTATATAAAAAAATCCCTTTCGGCACGCCGGAAGGTGGAGGTAAATTTCACCGGTGCTAAGTAGGGGATAAAAAATATTTCCACCTTAAAGTTAAGAAAAACTTCAAATTTATTCAATACGACAATGGTTGCATGTGAAAAAAGTTTCATATATTTAGCATTCGACAAGCCCAATCTTCTTATAATTCCAGCACCATTTTGGTCATCCCTTGGCGTAAGGGTTAGTCATATCAAAAATTGTTTCAGATAAAGGTTTTAGGTAATATTTAGAGGACTAACGACTACTTTAAACCAATTCTATACTGTGCCTATTAAGGAAGATATGATTTTTTTTATCTTTAAAACATTATATTTCCATCCCCTGAGCCAATGGTTGGTGATATAAAAAACTTTACTTAGATAAGTTTTAGGCCCTTATCAAAAGATTAGTAGGAATTTTAAACGAATTCAATATTTTACTTAATAAGGAACTTATAGCAATGTTTTGTTTTTTTTTCGAAAAAGCCCCTCCATTTCCACCCCTATCGACCGAGTTTGGCCGTTAACGAAAATCGACCGAGATTTTGGGACGAGTTATTTCTAAGAAACAATTTGAAAGTGATTGGCGCAAAATTACGTGTTCACAAGAAAGTGAAATATATATATAAATTAAATGAACACAATTGAAAGTTTAATAAAACATTAGCAAAATGAACATTACGGAACTTCACAAAATTTAACCTTTCCCTTTTACCCTTTCCCCTTTTCAATATTTTCTTTTTTCCTATTTTCATTTTTATCATATTCCCTTTCCCTTCCCCATTTTTCCTTTCCCCATTACCCCGTTTCCACCCCTTTCTCTTCCCCTGTTTTTCTTTTCTTTATTTCCCTTTCCCTTTTATTTTTTATCCTTCCCCTTTCCAATTCATATTCCAGTATTTCCTTTTCCCCTTTTTTCTTTTTCGATTTTTTCCATTCTCCCTTTTTCCCTTTTCAGATTTTTTCCTTTCTCCCTTTTTCCCCGCGCGTAAATCGGCCCAGAAGTTTTTTAGTCTATAGCGGATACACATATCGGAAACACTGAAATGGAATCGTAAAATATTTAGTATAAAGTGTGTTGCTTTTACGTCCAACAGATAGCGCAGTTTAAAAAAAAAAAAAAAAACATGTTTTTACCTGTCACAGGTGTAACATCTTAGGTATATCGATAGTAGATATACAAAAACACGCGCGTATTCGAATGCAACGTTGTTTCAAAATTTCAGAACAATCAGTGAAGAACTTTTCGGAGATTTAAAATTTTGATCAAATGAACATTTATATTTATATATATATATATATACACACACACACACACACACACACACACACACGGAATGTTCTGCCTGGAACTTCAGAAACTGATTTAGGCCACCACAATGAGCAAAAACGTTCATTTCAACATAAGTCTTGTTTTCCTTCTGGTCGTCATTTTGTAATTTTAACAGAAAAAATTATTTCTCAGGAACGGGTAAACCTAATTTAATTAAATTATAATATTATTAACTTATATTTACTATTATTATTTATTATCAGTAATCTTTATTTTATTTAGTAAATAAAAACAGGCAAAAAATTATCAACTTTCATTACTGTGCATAAACGTAAAACGTACTGCTGGTTTAATTGTCTGCAATAACTCGTTTGTTTGTCAACGAATTTTTAAAAATGAGGTGTCATTTTATTTCAAATAAAGTGCTTAATAAGTTTTGGAATAAGTAAAAATTTTATCAAAAAAAAAATTAGAAAACTATTGAAGATTAAAAAATTAAGATTGCTGCCATTTAGAAATTTTTGAAGTTGACGTTTTCAAAATATTTTATTTTGTAGAATAAGACACTAGTCTTAGATTTGCAAAATTTAATTGAAATATGTTTACCCGTTCCGGAGAAGTAATGTCTATGTTGAAAATCACAAAATGACGTCAAGAAGGAAAACAAAGAAAAGTAGAACTTATGATTAAATTAAAAACTTATTATCTTAAAAGATAATGAACTTTTTTGCTATTTTGGCGTTTTGAATCGGTTTCTGGAGTTCGGCGAATATGTCCTGGAGCACTCTGTATATATATATACACATTACTTCCAACCGGTAACGATAACCAAAGACGTTTTCACTTGAGCCATGCGATTTTAAACACGCACATTTTTTTGTGTAATTTATCCATCTACTTACACAGCTTTTTTAATGCTATAGATTTTAACAAGAATTATTCATAAGATAGATTTAATAAATGAAATTTGTTTACTGGATTTTACTGAATATTTTAGTAGCCTTTAAGAACTGAATTTTTCGTTTAAAATTAAATTAAAATTGATTATCACAGTCTCCACCAAGTATCATCACTACGTAAATTAGTATGGAGATCGGTTTCATTTCTCCATACATAGTCATCAAAAAAGAACATACGTTCCACCAATCATTATCCCAAAATTAAGATTTGGTACTTTCGTATTAGCCCGTCGACCAATAAATTGCAAACTTTTAGTTTATTGTTAATATCACCTGATATAACCATTTATTTATTTTATAAATATAAGTTAAACAAACTTAACCTACGCTCGCTTCGCTTACTTACCTTGATTAATTAACACAGTAATGTTTTGAGTATTTAAATAATAAATTCAGTAATTATTGCAATTATTTATTATTTAAATAATCAAAACATTGTTGTCGAGGTTAGCGAGCGTAGGGTAAGTTTGGTTAATTTATATTTATAATTATAAGTAATGATGCTTGTATTTTTAATGTGTAAAATATGTTAATGACCCCGTAACTTTGAAAATCCTTCAAAGTTACGGGATCATTATGGTTATGTTCGACGGGCTAATACGTAAATTGTATAAATTAAATTTCCACATACCAACAATTTAAAAAGTGTAAATCCTAGTACTTTCAAAGCTGTTACTCCATCTTCAGGGATTTTCTAAAAGATGTTAATTTAAATTCAAATCAATAATCGTTTTTAAATTGTCGGTAATTTTATTGGAAAATTAATTTGTACAATTGTATTAATACCAACGGTGCCAAATGCTTAGTAAATTAAAATACGTAAGTACCTAAGATTTTGTATTGATAATAGAAAATTATAATAAAAAAAACCTTATATTGTTTCATTATTAATTATAATTACAGTAAAACTACTGAAATGACAGAGAAATGAAAGGAATTCTCCCTTTCATCCTGTTGTTTGTTGGTTTTAATCATAATCATCCATGCTACAAAATTTTCGTATCTTATTTATATACATAAAATTCAACCTTATGTGATGAATTAATCTACAAAAAAAAACATATATAAAAAAACCTTTTGCTGGAGGTTCTATAGTATTATGATAATATTTTGGAAGATAATATATTATAGTAATAATAATCTAATGAAAGTAAATTCCGATTAAATCAGTAAACTGCATTCCTTCTAAAGTGATAAAATCAAAAAATTCGTGGAATAGATGTACTAGTTACATCTTGGAAATTGAAGGGTGTGAAGAAAAGATATGCTAAATGATCAAAGCTGCATATAATAAACCGGTTTTCGTATATCACTAAGTTAAACAATGCTGGGTGCAGTTTCATACAATGTTACTGACATTTATTAGTGTGGCTAATGACCATAACAGTCAAAGCTATTTAGAATTTTAAAATAAATACTAATAATTTATAACCAAATAAAAAACAAATCAAATTTTATTCATTCACTGAAATTCAGAACTTATTTAATATTTTTAATTCCAAACAAGTGTTCAGTGAGCGTTCTGAATCATCAAAAGGAACTGTTGTTTTCCTTAATATATACTGTTATAGAATATTTTATTTAGTGCTAGGTTAAGAAAAAATATTTTTTTATTAAAAATAACGATGACCATCTCTTCAGACTAGACTACAGTACGTACTGTATTATGTGTAACTATATAACACGTCGGATATTACTTAACATTTAATAATTTAAATTTCGAGGAAGAGCCTTGCGCAGCTTCTTTTCTTATTTTCTTTTAGTTTCATAATATCATACATAAAATCTAACAGATAATGGTTATTCGGCAATATTGTTATATCTTCCAATCAATCAAACGATTTTCAAAATTCAAACGGGGTGTATGCTAGCGTAATACAAAATCACGATGGAGCCAAACCAGAACAAAGATTAACTGATATTTAGAAATGGCCTTGTTTGCACGACTGACCAAAAAGGAGTGTAATGTATTTAGGGTTTATGTATGTATGTTCCACCGTAACAGCTCAACGGCTGAACCGATTTAGATTATGACCCCGCGTTGGAATTCTTACGTTATCGGGAGTGTCATAGGCTGTCTACCATATATATTTTTAAATAAATTTAAAATATTTGTAAAAAATTATATTATATACAAAATTATCACCCGTCCGCTCTTTAATAGTTTTCTTATAATATTAAAGGGTAATATTTTTTTTTTGGCTTTGTGTTTTTTAATTTTTAATATTTACCTCTTGTAATATTTAAATTTCATGTAAATGCGGAAAATTCTACAGTATCGTCACCTGTTTTTTTTTCTTGTAAATAATACTAATAAAAAGGTAATTCTAAAAAAACCCGGAATATTCTACACCTTTTCCTGGAAGTATAAAGTTTTCGATATTAATTTAATGATACAAATTATTTGTATCAATACATTCTAGCTCACTGGGCTGGTCGTCGCAAATTAGTTATTTAACAGTTGATTTTCGAAGTCGAAGGTAATGAATTCCGAAACCTTTCTTTTTCCTGTTTAGCCTCCGGTAACTACCGTTTAGATAATTCTTCAGAGGATGAATGATGATGATATGTATGAGTGTAAATGAAGTGTAGTCTTGTACATTCTCAGTTCGACCATTCCTGAGATGTGTGGTTAATTGAAACCCAACCACCAAAGAACACCGGTATCCACGATCTAGTATTCAAATCCATGTAAAAATAACTGGCTTAATTCCGAAACCTATTTAAAGCTAATTGTATTTTTATTTCAGGAGATATAAATTATTGTAACCCACCGGGTTAGACTAGTGGTGAACTCGTCAGCGCAAATCAGCTGATTTCGAAGACGAGAGTTCTAATGTTCAAATCCTAGAAAAGGCAGTTTACTTTTATACGGATTTGAATATTAGATCCTGGATACCTGTGTTCCTTGTTGGTTGGGTTTCAATTAACCGCACATCTCAGGAACGGTTGTCATGAGACTGTACAAGGCTACACTTCATTTACATTCATACATATCATCCTCAGAAGTAATACCTTACAGAGGTTCTAAAGGCTAAACAAAAAAGGAAAGAGTATCTTCATCTTATCTGGCTTACAAGCAAAAGATTTAATGTTCTTTTGGAGAAAATTACGTCTTTAATTGTAAAGTTAAGTAAAGAACTTTAGTAAAGAGCTGAGAAATGTTATTATTTATATAAACAAAACAATTAGTCCATCCAAGTTCGGGACAATTCCTTCCTTAAGCACAATAAAAGTTAGTTATTCAAAATAAAGCTGTTGGCTTCATTTTCATTATCAATTTAAAATGTAGCAGTCATATTTCTATTATAAGAAGCAGAAGACAATGAAAATTGAAGAAACAAAGTAAAAAAAACGATTGTGTTAACCCACCGGTTGGTCTAGGACACGTTATCGCAAATCAGCTGATTTCGAAGTCGAGAATTCTATGGTTTAAATCCTAGTAAAAACAGTTAATTTTATACGAATTTGAATACTAGATTCTGAATACCGGTGTTCTTTGTTGGTTGGGATTCAATTAACCACATATCTCAGGAATCGTCGACCTTAGATTGTACAAGACTACACTTCATTTACAATTATGCATATCATCCTCATTCATCCTCTGAAGTAATACTTTACGGTGTTTCCGGAGGCTAAACTGATAAAAGAGAGAGGCAAAAGGTGGGGCAGTTCCTTATTTCTTTTTTTGTGCAATGATAAACCTATCAATTCCGTGATCTATATTTTATCATTATGTACCAATTTAAACTTTTAAAGAGGGAATAGTTACAAATATGATTTCGGTCGTAAATTCAAATTTTTCTGTAATAAAAAATAAACAAACAACCAAATTGGATGATATTGTTATAATTTTTTTTGTGAAATATTATGTCATAGACGGAATACCTGTAGAATTACTGCGCAGTGCAGGTGAGGAAGCGATTGATAGATTATACAAACTGGTGTGTAATATTTATGAAAAAGGGGAATTTCCGTCAGACTTCAAAAAAAGTGTTATAGTTATGATACCAAAGAAAGCAGGGGCAGAAAAATGTGAAGAATATAGAACAATTAGTTTAACTAGTCATGCATCAAAAATCTTAACTAGAATTTTATACAGAAGAATTGAGAGGAGAGTGGAAGAAGTGTTAGGAGAAGACCAATTTGGTTTCAGGAAAAGTATAGGGACAAGGGAAGCAATTTTAGGCCTCAGATTAATAGTAGAAGAAAGATTAAAGAAAAACAAACCAACATACTTGGCGTTTATAGATCTAGAAAAGGCTTTCGATAACATAGATTGGAATAAAATGTTCAGCATTTTAAAAAAATTAGGGTTCAAATACAGAGATAGAAGAACAATTGCTAACATGTACAGGAACCAAACAGCAACAATAACAATTGAAGAACATAAGAAAGAAGCCCTAATAAGAAAGGGAGTCCGACAAGGATGTTCCCTATCTCCGTTACTTTTTAATCTTTACATGGAACTAGCAGTTAATGATGTTAAAGAACAATTTAGATTCGGAGTAACAGTACAAGGTGAAAAGATAAAGATGCTACGATTTGCTGATGATATAGTAATTCTAGCCGAGAGTAAAAAGGATTTAGAAGAAACAATGAACGGCATAGATGAAGTCCTACGCAAGAACTATCGCATGAAAATAAACAAGAACAAAACAAAAGTAATGAAATGTAGTAGAAATAACAAAGATGGACCACTGAATGTGAAAATAGGAGGAGAAAAGATTATGGAGGTAGAAGAATTTTGTTATTTGGGAAGTAAAATTACTAAAGATGGACGAAGCAGGAGCGATATAAAATGCCGAATAGCACAAGCTAAACGAGCCTTCAGTAAGAAATATAATTTGTTTACATCAAAAATGAATTTAAATGTCAGGAAAAGATTTTTGAAAGTGTATGTTTGGAGTGTCGCTTTATATGGAAGTGAAACTTGGACAATCGGAGTATCTGAGAAGAAAAGATTAGAAGCTTTTGAAATGTTGTGCTATAGGAGAATGTTAAAAATCAGATGGGTGGATAAAGTGACAAATGAAGAGGTATTGCGGCAAATAGATGAAGAAAGAAGCATTTGGGAAAATATAGTTAAAAGAAGAGACAGACTTATAGGCCACATACTAAGGCATCCTGGAATAGTAGCTTTAATATTGGAAGGACAGGTAGAAGGGAAAAATTGTGTAGGCAGGCCACGCTTGGAGTATGTAAAACAAATTGTTAGGGATGTAGGATGTAGAGGGTATACTGAAATGAAACGACTAGCACTAGATAGGGAATCTTGGAGAGCTGCATCAAACCAGTCAAATGACTGAAGACAAAAAAAAAAAAAAAAAAATATGTCATTATATCAAGTTTGGTAATTTATGAGGTTTCATTCATACATGCTGTAGTACTCGGGTCACAGTTTTAAATCATGATGCTGTTTATTAATTAAAATTTTCTCTCATATTTTAAGGTGTTTTTAACACTCTCATATTAGTTTTGTCATATATGTAAAGATCAAACTGGTATAAAACTGAGTTTCAAGTTTTAAAGCCCTCAAAAAAAACAAAGAGTATTAATAAGAAGTATTTATTTATACGACAATCAATAATATATTTAACTGTGTAGGTTTTTCTTTTGTTCTATCTCTAAAACTAACTTAATTTGACTTCTAAAATTTGAACGTTTCGTATGACTGATTTGATTGGAAAGTTTAACTGAGATAATCAATAATCAATGTAGGAAGAGAAGGATAGCCGATCAAGTTCATTGTACGTAATGTAGGTAGTAAATTATGATCACGGTGAAAAAATAATTTACTATGAATTATAATAAATTATACAATAAAATAAATGGTTTAGAGAGAAAATTTTAAATTATTTAAAGTATGATTAATATGATAACCGTATTTATCAATCAATTTCTTCTGTGATCTAAAACAAATTACCCTATTTAAGGATGTTACACAAATATCATGATATCGTTGCCGTATCAGCTTGATTTGCACAATACTGTTATCCTTAATTAATATCAAAAAACTTTCCTGAAAAGTTTTAATTTCATTCTGCAGATTTCTTTTCTTTCTTTATTTCCGTCATTCCTATTTCTTTTGTTTCTCTTATACTACTTTTGTCGTTATTCTTTACCCTATTCCTTATTTTCCATCGTTTTTCAACGAACGAAAGTACTAGATGTGCGAGTATACTTTTGTCTCTGATTTTAATTTTAATCTCGGATTCAGATTAAGCATAATTATAAAAATATATGAATGGACGCGATCGGCTGTCAGTTCACCTCAAAATGGACCACCAAAATTTAAATTTTGTAATCACTACGCAATAACGGTGTAAACTAAAAAAAAGAAAAAACGCTGTTTTCAAGAAAGTCTGGCAAAAGATTTTGACTGGATTTCAGCTCTTCTAATTAAAAAAAGGTGATAATTTATAAGTAAATGGATCATTTTTTGTAATGAGTAACGGTTAATTTTATTTTTCCATTATAAACTAATTTTGTTATAGTAATTGTGATTATGAATTGGAATTATTCGAATGTTATTATTATGTATTAAAAATAATTAGGTAATTCTAATTGCGGTGTACTAGTTTTGTTTTAATTTATCATATTGATCAGATAATCTTTTGCTACTGATACTAATCTTATTGGAAAGAGCTTATATTTTTACTTAATGCAGTAATTAATTTGTCGTTTTTGTTTTTTTTTTTTAATTTTTGCCTATTTTAGCAAATGTTACTTTAGGTTAGTGAATTATTTTCATTATTTTATTTGATATCTTTGTTTAAGTTTTTTTTTTTTCTTAATGTTTAGTCTTTTTTTTTGACTCCGTAGTTAATTTTTTTTTTTGAGATGTATCACTTTGCCCTATGAGAATGGAGATGTTTAGCGTAGGAATGCCACGCCTGATCGGGATTCAAACCCAGAATCTCTGGATGAAAGGGTTAGACGCTACCACTTCGCCCCAGAGATCAGAAAAATTTATTTTTATTTTTTTATTGATTGTAATACGCAACTTTTTAAGAACGGGATTTCTGTATGCCAGAGAATATTCAATAATTAAAAATAACATCGTTATTTTAAAAATTTTAACATTTTACGATAAAATTTCTGTATGTACGACTTTTATCTTATGGGAACCACCATTGTTATTTAATTACAGTTAATTAGATAATTATAAAAAAAAATGTTATTTTTATTAAATCACACATTTGCACACTCTGTTCTAGATAATACAACTATGCATAGTATTTTTTTTTTTTTAATTTCAATTAAAAATTTCACTACATACAATTTTTATGTGTTATTCTTTATATTATTTCCCATTATTTTTTTAATTGTTTAAGTAGTAAAATATTTAAAATAACACATTTTCTTTTCTCTTATAAAACAATATAAAATGTTAATTTTAAGATTTTTTTATTTTTAGAGTAATGAAAACATATTTGCATCAAAGGTCAAAAAAGGTCTAAAACGTGAATAAAACAAAGACTATATCAAGTTTTTATTATTATTTATTGATACGTATTATTAGTACATTATCCCAATGTAACCTCACCGAACAAATAGTAATCTCTGTCATTATTTAACTGGTTACAATCTTTTAATCTAGAAATACTTTGTTTTCTTTTAAATTTTATATTATTTCTCTCCAATATAATTAATCTTTACCTTAAGAAATTATCTTATTAGTATTATTATTATTATTACTATTAGAATAATAATAATAGTTTTATTATACTTCATTATATCTAATATACGTACGCATCTGTTATCTTCGGGATATATCAGTAATTATTTCATATTCCATTATTGTTTTTACTAGAAAATTAGTTTGCTAGTTTATTCTTGGTTTTATGTTTTCGTAAACTTCCTCATCTGTACACTACTGTTTACTATTAATAATATCTTGATACTAAATACAATACTATCCTTAAAATGTTATTTTAAGGATATATTTTTAAGTATTATTTTACACAAGATTGTAAAAAATTGTACTCAGAATGCAGATTCTATTTTAATGTTTTTTCTTATACTTTTTAAATTTTATACAATTAATTTTTAAATATTAACTTTTTTATATTTATTTTATATGCTATATTAAAATATAAACATTATAACAATAAAA
The DNA here is from genome assembly GCF_047948215.1 of Lycorma delicatula. Lineage (NCBI taxonomy): Eukaryota > Metazoa > Arthropoda > Insecta > Hemiptera > Fulgoridae > Lycorma > Lycorma delicatula. The sequence continues at coordinate 115,501,030 of NC_134461.1, read as the reverse complement.
AAACGTGGTGGTATAGTGGAAGTACTTTCATGTAATTCATTAGTCCTGATTTTTTATACCTCTGGAAACTATGCTAATGGAATTGTTAATCTAATAAGATTATTTTCTACACCAGCAAAAATCTTTTATAATTAATCTACGATCGACAATACAATCGTTTGATAATGAATGCTTTATCATTTTTACTTTTTTATTTCAATTATTTTGTTATGTTGTGTTAGTACGACGTAAGCGAGTACAGCTGTTAACAGTATTACTAGTATAATCTTTTAACAGTTAGTTATTAATAAAGAAAAAATATCCGTAACTTAATAGATTAAACCCTGTTAATTTTGTGTTATTCTATTTAAAATTCGTTAAAAATCAAAACGTTGTTTAAATTTATTAAAGAGAAAAAAAATGGGAATACCCGAATTTTCATACCCTTGTTCAAAAATTCTTTAAACCAATAAAAAACCATAAAAGCTTTGTTTCTTCGTTATTACTGAAGATGTAAATGAGGCTTTTCTTGCTGTTTAGACGAATTCATAGTAAAATAATTTATAAAAATACCCAAATTGTAATGATATATTGTATTTAACAGTTATAGGAAAAAATTAACGTCAATAAATTACTCAAACAGTTTTAAAGTTTTTTACTATGCCCAAAATCTTTAATGTGATATTTAAACCAAATAATTAAATTGTACACTATTTATAAATATCAAAATTTTATAACGTGTGAAATCTTATAGCATTACAATGGATTAAAATTTTGTTGCGTTACGTTATTAATTCATCATTAATATTTTAATTTGCAGTAATCAATTCTGTTCAGTTTTGTTCTATTTCATATATATTGAACATCCGTAAAATGAACAACATCTACATAATTAAGAATATGTAAAAAAATCTAATGTGGACAGCACATGACTTCCTTGTACGCCTATTAAATTAAATATAAACATATCTGAAAGTACATAAAATTTTATTTCACTAATAACTTCTGAATTTTTTCTAATAACTTCTGAATTTTTTCATATTTTTTTTTATTGATATTATTGAATTATTCTTTATCGTAAAAATATTTTTACAATCAGAGGTTAATAATTTATTAATAAATCAATAATTTAAATTTTAAAAAAAAGTTAAAAAAAGAAAGGAAATGAGGTCAGATTTGAATCGATTTGCCTTTCCGTTGTAAGATCGAAATATTTCATTAATTAAAATTTTATTTGGCTGTAACTCTGGAACCAATGAAAATAAGTAACACTTAAGATACATCGTTGAAAAGCTCTCAATGAGGAATTATTACTGCAGTTAAAAATAAATAAAAAAATTGGATTTTGGGCTTTTTTGGAAACCTTTGGTCCAGTCTAGGGAAGGTGCACAACTAGATGTTACAACAGTTCTAAATCCAAAATTTCAACATTCTAAGGCAAATTGAGTCATACGAGATACATAGATAAATACGAACAGACGTCACGCCGAAACTAGTCAAAATGGATTCAGGGATGGTCAAAATGGATATTTCCGTTGAAATCTGAAAACCGAAATTTTTCAGGATTACAACACTTCCTTTCAAGGAAGTAAAAATGATCATCTTCAAAAATATCTAAAGAAATAGATAAAGTTATTAAAGAAAAACTTGTAAATAAAATATTCAATAAAAATTCTAAAGTTCAAGTATAATTTTAAAGTTATCTTAAGGTATAGGATTAAATTTTAATTATTTTACAATGCCTCATCTTAAATACATGTTTAATGAAGAATGATATTATTTGGTCAGTATGAGCCACATATATTTTTATTTGTACATGTGTGTTGGATATATGGTATAATAAGCGCACAAAAAATTCGCTGAAGTAATAGTGCATGTTAAATTATTGTAAATTGTATTCAAGCTATATGAATATTAAATTTTAACTAACTTTTATAACTTTGTTTAGTTATAACTTTTATTTAACTGTGAAAGCTAGGTAATATTTACTTGTGAAAGCTTTAAAGAAGGTAATTGATTTTTTATTTTTACTTGCCTCCATAATCTCCTCTAAGTTATTCTTGATTTTGTTCTCCTGATCCTTATTGTTATTTTTTTTCTTTTACTGGTGTCGCTTATGATTAACATTCTCTTTCTGCCTAATTTTTTTTCTTCTTTTTTTTTTTAATTGACCTCCTCTGGACCGTTTGAACAAATTTTATTTTTCCTTTTAGTCTTTAATGTTCTGCCATCTCTGTCATCATCTCCTTAATCTTTCTCTTTGTTCCTTTGTGATTATCCTGTTGTTGTTTCCTTCTCCTCTTGAGCCCCTTTAAATTTTTAAACTCGTGTACGTTTTTATTAAAAATTCTTCTGTCTAAAATTGTTTGGCTTATTCCGTTCTCTTGGAAATTCTTTCCTATGTCTAGAAACCTTTTACATTTAAGATTATCAAAGAAATCTGAAATTTTTCTTGTTATTTTTTCTTCATTCATTTTTTTTAAATGACCGTACAACATTATTCTTTATTTTTTAATTGTATCGAATATTTTTTTTAATTTTCTATTTATTTATTCGTTTGATATTAATTTTTTTTATTATTTTCACATTTCGGGCCTAATTCTTATGAATATTTTTTTCCTTTTTCAAAAACTTTTCTAGTCATCCTTGATTATTTGCTGTTACATTTTTTGCTGCGTAAAGACTTTCAGGTTTTAAATCGTGTTATAATGTCTGAATTTCGCTTTGTCAGAAGTCATTTTTTTTTTATTATAAAAATTTTGGTTAGTGGGAAAACAATTTCCATTTTATTTGCCTGTACCAAAATACATTTTTCTAGTCTATATTTCTGGGTTACTTCAACTAAATATTTAAATTTTAAAATGAATTTAATTTTCCCGAATTTTGTTTCTTTTTTCTTTGTACAATTTTTTCTCCTTTTGCTCCAACAATTTTTCCTAACCTTTTTTGTTTTACTTTTTCTTTCATCTTCTTTAGTTTCTATTTTCCTCTATTTTCTTTCTTTCTTCCCATGTATTACTATCAAATATTCACATTTTTAACTTCTTTTTATTGTCTTTTTTCTACACCTTTTTTTACTTTCCTCTAATCGTCTTTGTCTTTTCTTTTTCCCTCACTTCGGAAAATTAAACCCTCCTTCTTCTCTTACTTGAAGTAATCAAGATTTTCACCCAGTTTTTCTACAAATAATAATAATAAAAAATATGTGAATTATTTTACTGAAAAATGTGTTTACTCCTAAAAAATAAGGAAGAATAAAATTTTATAATCTTCAGTAACATATAAAAAGAAAGATAAGAATTGTTTTTGTTTTCTCTCACTAACATAGGCTACAGTGGAGATCTACATCGTCTAAAATTACTAAATTTGTTTCTTTACATCGTACATTAATAGCTTTATCTGTAATTTTATTTTAGAAACTTGTATTTTGTATATTCTTATAATAAATGAGATGAAATAACGATTATGCTATTAAGTATTACTATTAATAAATTACTATATTAAACTGACCTTAAACGGAAGTGTCAAGTGAGTTTTGCCAGACGGCACGTGGATTTCAGAGACACGTGTTTCAATAAATGTCTCCGATACTATGGGGGTCTTAACACCCACGACATTTATAAACTTGTCACAGGTTATAATGTTATAAACTCTTCTGCAATTTTCTCCCACGTTTTAAAGAAATGTTAGACATTCTTTATATTTAAATAAACAAGAATATATGATGTACAAATGTATATAATTTTTATGTAAGATTTTAATAATTTACTCTAGCTTTATGGTGACATTATAGTAAACAAACGTTTTTCATAAGATTTAACCATTATGTTGTTGCTAAATAAATTGCTGTAAAATTTTGTTGTTTCATATTATTGTATTATTTTAGTAATCCAAATTATTAAAAAAAATTCAGTTCCAGATAATAAAATTTCAGGGCAACTAATTTCTAAAAGAAAAATTGACCCTAAATTAGATATTCAGATTCAATTTATTCGTTGCTTATGATGGTACATTATTGTTCTTTTATAAAATGTAATCCTTATAATGGTTTTAATTTTTATGTTTTAGTAACTGAATTTTATTTAAAAAATGTAATAATTATTGTTTATTGAATTTTTTTCTCCCTGCATCCCTGGACCAGACATCCAATTAAGTATACTCGGCCCAGGGCCGTGTCCTTCCGACTCTAAGGTCTCCCCATCCACCGGCTTAACATCCGGCATGACAGGTCAACCCCCCCCCCCCCGGTTCTGGATGTTTTGTGCCTGCCTCTAATCCCCGGCGGGGGAAACAGGGCCCGGCTATGACGTTCCCCCCCCCCACCAGGAACCGGGTCTAGGTCATTATGCCCTGCCTCAAACCAAAGGTGCCAGCACCAAGGGCGCAAGCACCCCCAGAAAACCAACACCCTCGGCCGGGTCTCGGTCTTAACTAAACCCCTCGCGAAGGCTTTCCCATGGAGTCCCCGTCCCCTCACAGGAACCCGTACACTTAAGCATACGGGTCCTCCGAGACGGGGCTGTCCATCCTTCCCTACACTTAGCACTCTAGTAACCCCGGCGTCGATATTCCTCTATCTTCGTACGGAGAACTGTTCTTGCGAAGTTTGCGAACCATTTCCAGTTATTTTCAGAGGCCAACATCCACTCCACAAGATTTCCCGTCACAATGCGTTCATCTACTAATCGTTGGCGGTGTTGCGCCCATATATGTCACTCGAACAGCGTATGTTAGGCGTAATCTACGCCCTGACAATATTCACAAACAGGCGACTCCTTCTTATAAATTCTATTCAGGTAGGTACTGAAATAGCCATGGCCAGACATTAATTGGGTTATATGGTAATCCATATCACCGTGACGCCGGTCCAGCCAGTTATCTAATTCATGTATTATTCGCCTGTTCCACTCTGCTACTAATGACTCGGTCCAGACCGTCTTCCACTCATTCCTGACCACCTCTTCTGCTTCAATTTTATTATGACCAGCCACCCTTAGCCTCCTACCTTTGACTTGTAGGTCAATTGGCGGAACTGATGCCAAAACGCATAACGCGTTGTACGACATTGTACGGTAACCTGCCACTACACCTAATAGCGCCACCCGATGCATACTTCTCAGTTTTTGTCTGTTTCTTTGTATATTTACGGCATCAGCCCACATTGATGCCGCGTATAGTACAGACGACACCATCGCAGACTTGATGAGCCTCCTTCTTGACGTTCTAGGTACTGTGTGTCCAGCAAACAGCCCCCTGATCGCTTTTACTGTCGACGTAGCGCTCTTTTATGAAACTTTTTTTAGTTTATTTAAAATTTAGATATTGTTATAAAATTTCATCATAATTCATACCCACCCTAAAAAATAAATCTTAGGAAATTATTTTTCCCCTATGTAATAATGAATAACCTATTCCAGAAAAATATAACAGCTTTCATGACACCATTTTTTTTTTTTTTTTTTTTTAATTAACTTCTGTGTATAATTTTCTGAGTTAACATTACTAGTTTTATTTTAATATTATTTCATTATATTTGTTTCTTTTTCATTGTCTTATTGGTTTATATTAAAATAAACAAATATATTTTAGATAATTTTAAAATTACGAGTATAAATCTGAGAAAAATATTTATTTGTATGTATATATAATAACACTATTGAAAGCCAAATTTTATAATCGTTTGCATGTAATACTTCCATTCTTTATCTTCTAGTAATGCTTCTAAATTCCATCATAATACTGTAATTTTCAAATATTTTCTTGACTTTTCTTTCAGTCTCCTTCTTTAGGAAAGCTTAATTTTTTAGTAGTTGTACAGCATGAAATATGGATTCATACAAGAATATAGGTTTTTTGTTCTTTTTCAACCTAAAAAAAAAAAAATTATATGTATGTATATGTGTATATATATATATATATATATATGTGTGTGTGTGTGTGTGTGTGTGTGTGTGTGTGTGTGTGTGTGTGTGTGTGTGTGTGTGTGTGTGTGTGTGTGTGTGTGTATTATATATATGTTTAAATTCAGCCAAGTATACACAGATGTTCCAATCCATAATATTTCTTTAATTACCTAATAATAATTCAAAATTTGGTCCAAATTACATTTCATCGGTGTTTATAAAATAAGAACAAAAAAGAGAGTATTAAATTTGTACATTGCCAGTTATTTTATGTTCAAAAACATTAGTAAATTATACAGTTTTATAAGGAAACTTCTTAATTATTCTCCTTAATCCTTTTATTTTATACATAATCAAATTGTTTTACTTAATAAGATTTCTTAACAATAAAGGTAATTTTTATACAGTATATTAATTAATTAAGAAAGGAATTATAATATTTTTTGAATACTTTTAATTTTCTAGCTTTTATTAAACATATGCTATGCAAATTTTACACTGAACACATAAATGCTTATTTGTTCTATAAACTTTATGTGTTCCATGTATAAGGAGAACACTTTATCATCTAGTGACATCATTAAAACGTAATTGGCAATTAAGGTAATCGGATTTTTAGATAATAGAAAATATCATATTATACACTAAATATATTTAACACCATTAAAAAAATTAATTTACACAAAATTATGTAAGTTTTTTCCATATTATTATTCTGGGATATGATTATTATTTATTCTTTGAATTAAAAACTAAATAATATAGTAACAAATCCATTTGAAAAAAAAAATGAAACTATTCTTTTTTTTAAACGATAAATCATTGTTTTATATTGTTCGTTATTATTTTTAAGTATTACAAAGGTTAAATAAATATAGAATTGAATATTTACTTACGCTCTCTCTCTCTCTCTCTCTCTCTATATATATATATATATATATAGAGAGAGAGAGAGAGAGAGATGTATATATATATATATATATATATATATATATATAATTTGGATAATAAATAATTAATAACGTATTCATAACTTCCTGACAAGTAATGTTGCAAAAAATATATTGAATTATATAGATATAATATGAAATATGTATGAGGGTTTTATTTCAATGCAAAATATATTTACATATATATATAATACTTTTAAAATATAGCTATATTAGTACTTTATTTGTTAAAATTTAATGACGTTATAAAAATCAAATTTTCATACTTTTTTACGCGGAATTTTTGTTATAATGTGTTGTATTAATATCTAATTTAAAAAAAATATATATGTACATGCATAAAATTGTTAAATTTAATCATTTTTTTTTCAAATAATTATACGTTTAAAAATTGAATAATGGTTACAATAACATCAGCCGGTATGTAATTTAACAGTTTTCAATAACAGGTCGTGACACTAAAATCCCTTCCGTACAACTTAAAATTGACCCGCCTTTTTTCAGGTTGGCCAACCTAAAATTAATTTTTTTTAATATTTTAATATATTTTATATAAAAATATAGTAATTTAATAGTGTCTATTTTTATTTTTTAGTGTTATAAATTATAATATCGTTTACATAATTATTATATTTTATGATTTTTTTCTTTTATTTTTATTACATGGTGTATTATTTATTTATTTTTCCCTTGTTATTTTAAAACTTTAATATACATTAATCAGGTACTGTAACATTGACCTGTGGAAGAAATTTGATAATCTATTATTTATTATGTAGCCTATATTTACTACTTAATTATTATTATTGTTTTATTTGTTTCAGTACCATTCGTACTTTACTTAACAATTTCTGTTTTTTTTTTGTTTTTTTTTTGTAATGTTATGATATGTAATTATGTTTAAATTTTATATTTATCTGGATAAAGTAAAAATTAATAAATAAATAACTATTTTTCTAACACATTATTTGTCTTTAATAATTTATATTTAAAAATGTATTAATACATACAAGGAATATTTATTTTTCCCAGCAGTTTATCATAATCTTTTATATAAAAGAAATAATTGGTAGAAACAGTAAAAAGTTTTAGTTAACTTATAAAAATTAAAAAAAAAAAAAATATTTTTTTATTGCATACAAAGTGTTGTCATGCAAGATAATGTAGAATCTTACTAAAAATCGGTAAGACTATTTTGTTGTAAATAAAAAAAAATAATAATAGCATTCCTTTTCTTAATTAAAACACACATTAAGTGTTTAAACTAAAAATTACTTTGCAACTCCCAGAATTTAAATAAAGTTTTTTTTCTATATTTTTGTAACAGATTAAAAATATAAACGAAAATAGTTGAAAGGAAAAACAAATATAAGGAAAATTAAAATTAAGAAATATATAAAAAGAAAAGAAAAAATTCTTACGCAGTTCTGCGCAAGACTGATTTTTCGTTTTCAACGCCCTCACTATTTCGTAGTCAGAAACATACTGATTTTAAAAGTACAACGCATTACATACGTTCAATTAACTAGTAGACCCTACGCACAGATACAAAATTTAAACTCGCTCATTACTGTGACTCGCTGCGTAAAAACGTATAAAAAATACACCAATAAAAGACAACATAACCTTTAATTGAGGTTATGTTGTCTGCTGTCAAATTTTTTTTTATGAGATGACGCTCGGTCATCAACTGCTTTGATCATTTTGCCCTACGAGAATGAAAATTTGCTGCTTATAAAAAGTGCCATGCCTGACTGGCATTTGAACCCAGTTCCTCCGAGTGAAAGGCACAGATCCAATCACTCCGCCACGAAGATCGGAAAACTGAAGAACGATTCGACCAATCTTAGTCAAATTTTTCACATACACAACTTGAGATACACTATTACAGCATATCGAAATTTCAATGAAATTAAGTAGTTAAAAAATTTTAGAAGTAAATCTTATTGGTATTTTCGTACTCCTTACACGTCAAAAAAGAAAATTCAATTTCATCTCCCAGTCCCACCGTGTGACCGAAAGTAATACCATACTTTTGTAATAACATCAACATATAGAAGTAATTAAATATTAGGTATTTAATAACAGTCAATATTAACAAAAAAAATTCTACGAAAACGCTATTACACATATAAACGCACATTCGTTCATATTATATATTTATAGTTCATATATATATATAAATGAATTTTTGTTTGTTTGTCCCGTATGCATTTCTATACCATTCATCCGATTGCGATGAAATTTTCGTGAGTTGGGCGCACGCTCGTGAAGGTTTCTGAATTAGTTTGGACCCGCTAGGTCGCGCTGAGGTCGAGATATTTCGAAAAATTGTATTTATGGTCTGATTTGGCTCATATTCAGAATATGTGTTACTTACATGGAAAGAAATACCTCTGCAAAAAGTGGATCCGCTAGATGGCGCTAGGGTTGAGATATTTACGAAATAAAGAAACTTTATTCTTTTAAATATAAAAGGCGATGTTCGTATGTGTGTCCGCAATAGACTAATAAACTACTGGACCGATTTACGCGCGGGTTTTTTCCAAAATGGTCCTCGTTGTCCAGAGAAGGTTTAAAGCTATTGAAATCCTCGATCTGACCAGTAGAAAGAAAATTAGGGGTATTTTGATTCGATTACTGTGTTTAGAGAGTAGTTTGAATTAAATCCGGTAGGTAGTGCTGTTTGGACAATTGGATTTATTTACTTTCTGACTTTTATAAAGGGAAAGGTTAAATTTTGTAATGCTCCATAATGTTCACTTTTTTAATGTTATCAAACTTTCAACTATGTTCATTTAATCTATATATATATATATATATATAGATTAAATATTGTGTGTATATATATATATATATATATATATATACACAAATCTAGCAATAGCGAAGCATTACCGGGTCTGCTAGTATATATATTGGGTTTTTAACCTTATACAGAAAATATATTTAATTTACTTAATAAAATAAATTAACACTAGAATTAAAAAACACGTAAAAAAATTATGTTTTACAATACCTAAATTTTTTGGATTTACAATTAACGAAGATGGTGAAGTCCGTTCTGATACTCATTATCCCAAATAATATTTATAAATTATTACGAAGACTTTCGATCTTTGCATCAACTGTAATTTTGTTTGATTCTTTTTCCGAACTATCATCATAATTGCTTGATGTTTTACGTAATTTGAAAATTATAAGTTCGAGGAGCTTGTTTATTAGTTTTATTTATTTATTTTTTTTTTTAAATATCAGAGCAAAGTTTGACGAATAAAGTTGTCCAAAAATATTCTACCTCTTAATAAAAATTATTAATAAATTTCTACAACAACAATTTTTACTTAGTTTTCCTACATATTTTGCCAGGCTTTTTGTTGAGCACTTTGAAAATTTTGTGTTGTTTAAAACTTAGTTACAGTCCACATTTTGATATGATTTCTTTTTAACAAACTTCGATATTCTTACGTTTATATTTAATTTTTGTGGACTTTTTTCATATAATTTTACTCAGAATCAAATTTTATACAAATATTGTGTAAAGCTGTTACATGTTTATTATCCATTTAAGAAAGTTATTTTATGCCAAACATAACTAAAAAAAAAACTAAAATGTCATGTTAAAATGTCATGTTTTCGACCCCCATTCTTCTGTCTTTTACCCACACATTTCTCAAAAATTATTAAAAACGTAGTTCTCGGACCTATTTATTTCAATTTTTCAGGTAAGATTTCTTAATAAAAACACAAAATTTATCACTTAATTTTGGTTCCATGAATTTATGGTTCGGCTTAATTTTACCGAAGGTGCAGAAATCTGTGCGAAATCTTTCGCCAGCTGACACTCGCTAACGAAGCGTTTCCAAACCTATGTTCATAAGAAATATCTTTATAATTTCTCCAGTACATCATGTCTTGAAAGTTTGTTATTTTTTTTTTTTAGTTAGAAAATGTTGCAAAATATACATACAATTTTCAAAATTAGTTAGTAAAAATTTTTTTATTTATTCTTTTTTAAATGGGCTGTTTTTTCTTTCCATAATGTTTTTATGTATTTTAGTAACAAGGGTTTTTAATGTATATATTTTTAATTTAAAGAAAAATATTAAAAATTTTATTTATTAGTCTATATAAAAATAAAATTTGCTTTTCATATCTTTTGTTGTAAAGGATTATTAATGAATTTTTTTTTCTAATTATCTTTCTGTTATTTTCAGCTTTGGACACGAGCAATGTGACGGTTAAGAAGCAGGTCTTTGAACTTTTGTCTGCCCTCTGTGTCTATAACGCCGAAGGATATGCCCGGGCATTGGACGCATTGGAACATTATAAGGTAAATCTTCCTTCCATATATATAAAACTAAAAAAAATTGTTTATTTATAGATTCAGAATGCTTTTTTTTATTTCGATTCTATTTTATGTATTTATTTACCTTTTATTATAAAATCTGTTTAATGTTTTGAATATAAAATAAGTTGTTTCTTTAAAGAAACAACTATGATATTTTTAAAAAAATTATTCTTAAGTTTGTTAGTTCGAGTAAACATTTTGTGTTTGTGTTTGTGTGTGTGTGTGTGTGTGTGTGTGTGTTTGTGTGTGTGTGTGTGTGTGTGTGTGTGTGTGTGTGTGTGTGTGTGTGTGTGTGTGTGTGTGTGTGTGTGTGTGTGTGTGTGTGTGTGTGTTTAATCCCATTAGATTTTAGATGAGACGATAAAAATTAAATCATTCAATGGGATTTTCATTTAACTTATCTGAGGTAACCTTATTTTGTTTTTATATTTTAGTTTATAATTTTTTAGCATTATTATTACTATTGGCGATAATGTTTGTAGTTTAGAGCTGAAGTGGCTGTTGTTAATAACTAACTGCTAATGGATCAGCATTTTTTTTTCATTAGGCAAATACTACTAGATAACAATCAAATGTCTTAAACCCAATAATATTGGCATTTATTTTTAGTTTTTGAATTTACATTATATTTATATTTATATATATATTTAAAGTTTTTTTAAACATGGATGGCTGTTACGTATTGATGCTTTGCACATCATCGATACATAGATTTTTTATCATACAACACAGTCCATTAATGAAGATATAAAAATTCAACATCGCGAAACTATGACCACACAAAAACTAAACATTAATTTTTTTTCAGTAAAAATTGGCGAAAAAATTAGCCATTTTGAAGCCTTATTTTATCCATGTTATCGGTATAATTTTTTTATTTTCCCTGCATTCTTTTTTTTTTGTTTTATCAATAAACTAATTCCTAGCGATGGATGTGTAGAGAACTCTGTTTGTGATGGAGCTGCGTTTTGGGAGGGGGTCGGTCCCGAAAGCGAACCAGAACAGAAAGAGATAGGATATGTTTTCATAAGATGCTTATTAAATATGTGAATCCATTTCTTGATTTTTAAGTAGCCAAGAGGATTTTGAGTAAATTGAATTGTACAACAAAATAGACGTTGTTGCGATCAACACTTGTTTTGTTGGCATGAAGACTGTATTTATTCTTTTTAAATCCTCAATCAAGTAATGATATGAGTGCATAGCGTATTTGAAGTTACATATAAGAAGAGTTTTAATGTAAAAACCTTCGTTGTTAGAAAAAGGCGTGGGGATCGCTTCCGCGAATCGGTTAATTTGATAGTTGTGGTTATAAGTTATGGTAGGTGGTCATGGTTGGGAAAGGACATACAAAAGCTATAATAGATTGTGCAAATACCCTGATGGAAATGTCTGCCGAAGCAATTGCATCGACGGTATCCTGATAGAGGCCAAACTGATGACTGTGTTGTGTTATCAAGTTTAGAGGATCTAAAAGACGACCCTCTGGTAAAGTTCGTCAGGGCTAGGAACGGTTGGCAGCGGGAACATCACCAGACGGGTTTCTTCCCCTACGGGATCAGGATCTATACATTTCTCGCAAAGAAATGATGTTCATTCTTAGTGTGAAATTCTCATAAGGATTGGCAGTGCAGCTTGCGCCAAAATCCTTTGTGATCAATATGAGACTGGTTTTCTTCCCTAATGATGTTCCAGGGTGATACGGTCTCTAGACCCTTTCAAGAACAGGACAATCAAATTAAGATGTTAGCTTGATTGTTCTATCCCTCTGCTAGTACAAGATATATCCGCAGCTAGGTAGATATCGTAGCTGCGGATAAATATAATAATTAAACATACATATACGTTTAAATCCTAAATTAAAACATAGTAGTTTTTATGTTTATTTTTCAATGTTGGGCTCACGGATGTTTTATGTTCTCATTTATTTCATAAAATTTTTTCCCTTTGAAATTATGACGGATCTGATACCTCTCTTTAGATCGTCTATAATTTTTTATTCTCCGGCTTCTCTTTTTCGTATTTTCTACGGATACTAGTATTGTTGAAGTCAATTCTTCTTCTCTCCTTTGTTATAGCCAGATAGCTTTCCTATTATAAATTGTTCTGATTACGTATCTATTCTCGATAATTTCACTCATTATTTTTCCATTTTTCAATATGTTTGTCCGTATAATTTTATCCAATCTCTTCGTACCAATATTTAAATGTAAAACTTTAATATTGTTTTATCGACTTTTTGAAGAAAATTGAGGTATCATGTTCCGTCGCATGATTATAGTGGGGGTGAAAATGAATTTTATTCATCAATTTCATTAAAATTTAGTTATGCTATAGTAGTGTTATACTAGTAGTAAATATTCTTTAGTAGTTTTGAAGTTGTGGACGTGAAAATTTGATAAAGAATGGTGTAATCTTTCTTGAGTTACGCTCACTGTAATGACGAAAAAATTTGGAAGATGCAAGTTAGAAGGGTATTTCATTATTATGCTGTACTTTGGAACATTGTCTTTTCTTTATCAGTGGTATCTATGATCAAAAATATATATATATATATATTTTTATTATTATTTTTTTTTTAATAAAAATTCAGTTTAAAACGGGTTAATATTTTTTCTATCGGAAACAAAAGAAAATAACGAAAAGTTGCACTTCTTGCGTAAAATTGCGCAAGAATTTTTTTTTATTAAACATTTTTTTATACGAAGAAATTCTAGTTTTCATTTTTATTTTCAAACATTCTGTTAACATGGTAATTATATTATTATTTTTTCCTTCTTTTATGTAAAAATTTATTGGCTTTTATTATCCTTACTTTTGTTTCCTTAATATTAATTTTATTAACTTCCATATCATATTTTGTCATTATGTCATAATAATTTTGAAATCAACTATTGCTGTATTTCATCTATTTCTTAAAAATATCATATCATCTGCAAACCTTATATAACTTCTTTTTCTTCTTCATACGCTAATCTCTTTATCTTACCTCTAAAAATAAAAATAATATTTTTATAAATATAATCTTTATATATATATATATATATATATATATATATATATATATATATATATAAAGATTATATTTTTTAACAAAACATTTCACTTCACGTTTTCTAGATTGTAAATGTGTTGGCCGGCCTCCGTGGCGCGAGTGGTAGCGTCTCGGTCTTTCATCCGGAGGTCCCGGGTTCGAATCCCGGTCAGGCATAGAGTTTTTCACACACGCTACAAATCATTCATCTCATCCTCTGAAGCAAAATCTAATGGTGATCCTGGAGGTTAAACAAAAAAAGAAACGAAAGATTGTATATGAGTTAAAATCCTATATATTCTTTCTAATTGATTTTATATTATTATCTTATAGAGGATTGTTATAATATTAGTAAGTCAATAACCGTATTGCGGTTTTAAAAGAACATATGTACATGATAAGAATTTTTTACGGGGGATTCGTGAGTCATACAGAATCCTTTAACCAGTCCATATAACAATTATACAATGTCTGTGTGTTCAGGTGTGTATATGTGTGCGTGTGTACGTGTATGTGTGTGTTAATACGCAGTATATACGTATAAGCTAACAATTACAGGTAAAGTGCAACAGTAGAGAATCGTTATAATACTGCTGTATTAGATTATGTGTGTCAACTCAATACAGCGGCGAGTCACTGTATAAGGTGACATTATACCAACGAGTAATCTATAAATAGCACGTATCGAAGGATAACAAGTCCTTATTCGTGGGGCAATCACTTTATATTTTCCAATTATCATTTAGTTTTATAATCTTTCTTTAAAATCAATTAAAATTATTAAATCTTTTCCTCGTGTAATTTTTTTTTTTATTCTTTTATATGTTGTCACTCATAAGTGAGGTTTTCATTACTTTGCTGAACCACATAAAAAGAGTTAGTCAAATTTTTACGCTATCCGTCACGTGACGTAACATATCTACGAGAAACTTTGGTAATTTCACGTAATTTTTTTTGAGTTCTTCAATGTTTTATGGTGTTGGATCACTAAATACTTTACTCTTCGTTAAAAGAATACTTGCTCTAAGATTCGGTGAACTCTTGGATCAAGGAATCACGTATTTGGATATAACATAATCTAGAAACAATTATTTAATTGCGTTCATTAATTACTTAGCTGTATTATTGGGTCGTCCCATCCTGTTAAAACAAGAATTATTCAATCATTCAGATTTATCGGTTTGGCTTGACAGTAACACTACAATTATTGTTTATTCAGCACAATTATTGTTTTCCACAATTATTCTAAAAAAAAAATTTGGACCAAGCTAACATATAACAAAGAGAAATGGCATACGAAAATATGTTTTATTATTTATTAATTCCCGGGGGTGCTATTGCATACCGTACAGTATGGTTACTTTAGTACTGTTCGTAGGAACCTACCGGGTTGGTTTAGTGGTGAACGCGTCTTCCCAATCAATCAGCTGATTTGGAAGTCGAGAGTACCAGCGTTCAAGTCATAGTAAAGTCAGTTATTTTTACACGTAATTGAAAACTAGATCGTGGATACCGGTGTTCTTTGGTGGTTGGGTTTCAATTAACCATACATCTCAGGAATGGTCGAATTGAGACTGTACAAGACTACACTTCATTTACACTCATACGTATCATCCTCTTTCTTTCTTTTACCTGTTTAGCCTCCGGTAACTACCATTTAGATAATACTTCAGAGGATGAATGAGGATGATATGTATGAGCGTGAATGAAGTGTAGTCTTGTACATTCTCAGTTCGATCATACCTGAGATGTGTGGTTAATTGAAACCCAACCACCAAAGAACACCGGTATCCACGATCTAGTATTCAAGTCCTTGTAAAAAATAGCTGGCTTTACTAGGATTTGAACGTAGACCAACCCGGTGGGTTATCCTCATTCATCCTGTGAAGTAATATCTGAACGGTAATTACCGGAGGCTAAACAGGAAAAAGAAAGAAAGTACTGTTCGTATGAACCCACCGGGTTGGTCAGTCGTGAATGCATCTTCGCAAATCAGCTGATTTCGAAGTCGAGAATTCCAACGTTCAAATCTTAGTAAAGGCAGTTCTTTTACTACGATTTGAATACTAGATCGAAGATACCGGTATTCTTTGGTGGTTGGATTTCAATTAACCACACATCTCAGGAACGGTCGACCTGAGACTATACAAGACTATACACTTCATTTACATTCATACATATCATCCTCATTCATCCTCTGAAGTAATACCTTAGGGTGGTTCCGGAGGCTAAACAGAAAAAAGAAAAAGTGCTGATCGTAGATTTTTTATTTATCTCATAAGCCTTTTTCTTGCTTGATTCCCGGAGCTACTATTTATTCATGCATTTACTTAAATATAACTGTAATTCATTACTTATTAGTATATTTTAAATTAATTCTACATCTAATTTTCGTTAACGTTTATAAAATTCAAAAACTGAGTACCAGAGTCATTCGATTATCTGGATTAGAAGAGTATTTAATGAGTGAACTACTTGAATTTTCCTTATAAATTAAGGATTAAAATAATCAATCCTTAATTTATAAGAATTTATAAATCCTATGTTTTATAAGTATTTATAAATGCCTTGTGAAAGAATTATAAATATTTTTTAAACAGTGGTGTTTGACATTCTAAGTGAAACCGAATGAAATGGGTCTTTGTAACATTACAGTTCTTACGTCATGCTGAACCAGATACTTTAAAGTTTAATGGCATGAGACATCTCCAGAAGATGAATTGTAAAGCAGTCGACAGACGACAAGCAGTCGTCCAACGATTCATCGTAACTAAATGCTACAGAAAAAATTATCTATTGTTACCGAGCATACCCGAATGTTACCGGAAAAATACGATATTTATAATCGCCTGGTTTAATTGATAACCTGTCATTATCCTTTCCTTTATTATAGTCATTAATAAAGAACCATACACCTTCCTAAATTTTTTTTTTTTTTTATAAATTTTGTTTAATTTTTCTCATTCAATTTAAAATGTATTTTTTATTCTTTTTAATTAATGTATACAAGGTTATTTTTTATGAAAATTATTCACAGAGTAGTTTTCAGACTTGATCCCGCGAACAAAACCCCATCTAGATAAATATGACTATAATAAAGCTTTCAGGTTATTTAAAATCTTTACATCATATCGAATTAAATTTTTTTTTTTCAAATTAATTTTTTCAGACGAGAATAATTTTGCACTTTTCGTTATGATTAGATATTAAACTTTATTATTTGGTAATGTTTATATTTCACGATAAGTATAACAGATTACTTTAGCGTAGGGTTGAATTTGTATAAATTAGAAGAATTTTTTTATTGTTTTTAATAAATTAGTTTTGAACATTTAAGAAATTCAGATAATGTAATCAAAGATTATTAGAATAAAAACAGTTTTCAAGATCGTTAACAATAAGAGTATAGTTTAAATTTTTAAGCTACATATACAAATACTGGGAAAAAATAACAACATAAGTGTAACTTTTAAGATAATAATAAATAATTATTAGTGTAATAAATATTATTTTTAGTCACTGAAAAAAACTCCATTTTACCATAAATGGATAAAATATTAAAATTTTCGTGAATTGTATAGGTCGTCTCTTTTTTTGTAGCATGATAAGATTTCGAAACAAAGAATACCTCCAGTAAAATATACTTTCAAATATACCAAAATGTATTTTTTTCAACATACACTTTAAATAATTTAATTTTTTATTTATTTAATGAGATGTACGGGCATTGACTGCTATGATCATTTAGCCGGTATGGAAACGAACCCAGAACCTTCAGGTGAAAGACGGAGACTCTACCGCTAGCACCACGGATAAATTTATTTCTAAAGTATTAATTATTCAGAAATAATAGTATTAATATTAATACTTATTATTATAATACTTATTATTATATAATAATAGTATTATTCAGAATTATAATTCCTTTGGATATTCTGTGATATTTGAAAAGCACGTAATTTTTTGTATATTGCAATAAATCTTTTATGATTTGATACCTTGAAGTATTAATTTCAACTTGAATTAGTTTTTGTATCTCTTTTAATAATCAGTCGACATTTATTTTATGAACACAGTTGGTCCAAATTTTCAAAATAATTAAAGATGTACTAAAGAGAAACTTTGTAATTATGAAATGTTGCATATACATAGATTTGTTATACATAGTTATTATTAATAGACTATCTATAATAATTATAACCAGATTTGGTCGTGTATCCGCCTGTTCAATTATATCCTTAACACTTTTATAATTTATTATAATTTAGTTTTTTCAAATTTATTCCATTATCAAAAATAATTAATACAGTATGAAAATGATAATAATGTGTTGCTTTTAATATCTGATTATTTGTCTGTATTACGTACAAAATTAATTTAATAAATATTACATCATAGTAATTCCTTATGGTAATACTTCCGTTACTGTTAGTTCCTTGTTTCTTTCTCATTATTACAACTGCAATCGTAAATTCTAATATTGTAAATACAGTTTTAGTAGCCTACAGTTTTTGAATTATTTTTTTACATCGTTTGTTTGTAGTCACTTCAACGATAATAGTCATTAGCGACTTATAATAGTTTTAGCTAACTAAATAATTAGACAATAAACACCAAACACTGGATTAGAAACTGGAACATAAATAACAAATATTAGAACATCACCACTTTCTTTTTTTTCTGTTTAGCCTCCGGAACCACTGTAAGGTATTACGATATGTATGCATGTAAATGAAGTGTAGTTTTGTACAGTCTCAAGTCGACCATTCCTGAGATGTGTGATTAATTGAAACCCAACCACCAAAGAACACCGGTAGTATACAAGATCTAGTATTCATATCCGAATAAAAGTAACTGCCTTTACTAGGATTTGAACCTTAGAACTCTCGATTTCGAAATCAGTTGTTTTGTGATGACAAGCTCACCATTAGACTAGCCCGGTTGGTAGGAACATCACCATTAGACTATTTTTACAGCGCACACAATATTTTGTGAGGGATCTCACGTAAACAAAACCGCTAAATTAATTTTTTCATCCCACTATCACAGAAAAACGTTAACAATCTTTTTATGTACTTTTTCCAGTTGAGTAAAGCCTTCACATGTGAACTCAGGTTCAATTGCCATCAAGTAGACCTGTATATTGGGCAATCTATGAATAAGTGATTTACGGAAAATTTTACTTTGCACGCTTCACAGTTCTACCGAGGAGAACAGATGGGGATAGGTTAGCTTTGTGTCCCCAATCCTCAGTTGGTATCTTCTGTTGTTTGGGATAAATGGTTTCTCGAAGACGTTCTTCCGGATGCCATGTAAGGCCGTGGGAGGATTCGTAGTCAGAACTTATTTCGTTAAGTACGTAGTTTGACACGGACTATTTTCGTGAAGGCGCTCTTAGAATGTAAATTCTAATTGGTGACCATTTATTACCACTTTCTTGGTAGCCTCATCACCCCGTTCGTACCCGAGGATACCGCAATGATCCGAGATCCATACGAATACCACCGTCTTGTTTACCCTTGAGAAGGTGTCAATTATTTGAATTATGGGTTCAGATCGTCTGCAGCTCAAACCTTCTAGTACAATCATAGATTCAATTATTATAAGGAAGCTGTCGTCACTACGGGTCTGAATAACTCTCAAGGCAGAGTAAATTGCGAAGGCTTCGTAAAAGAACACAGATAGGTACTAAGCTTATATATTATCTCTTTATCAGGGAGTGTTATTGAACAGCCGTACGCGTCGGCCGAGACAGAGCCGTCGGTGTAACCATTGTACTTCTTAAACATCTTGTTAAATTGGTCCCTAGCAGATTGGTAGTGTGGGTCCCGTTTACGTCTTTCAGATGGTAAATATTCAATCTTGAGAAATGCGCGCAGCTAAGGAGCGCCGCATCCTATTTACCTTCCGAAAATCCTCGCAATAGACAGGTCTAGTTCTGGAGATAGCGAAGCAGTCTGTGGTCGAAAGGCTGGGGTAAGGACTTCTTTCCCTTAAATCCTTGAGTTCAAGCGGACCTGGTCGCCCGCATTGAGCAATTTGAGACACGGGACCTGCTGATGCGTATTTTATAACCTGGTATTACCTCCTGTAATGTAATGGGATTTCATTGGATTATTTTAATTTACGGGTTTACTGTACAATAATCTTCTAATCCTAATTTTAAATTAGATGTAATTTTTTATTTATTAATTTTTTACCAAATGCACAGACTTCATTAATTTTTTATTCATTTTTTGGAATTTCTTTTGGTACTCTGTAGTAATTTTCTTCCAGATAACTTTGGAAATAAATTTTTTTTATATTCTGACTCCTCGATTTGAGGATATCTTCTGATTGCATTTTATTGTTTTCGTTTTGTCTTTTTTAAATTAAAATTAGTTCTTAACATAATGATATAAACCTGATGTTATACCAATGCTTAATAGAATTTTCATGCAAAAACTAATGAAAATTGGTAGGAAAATTTCAAGATAAAAATATAATATATAGTCTCATATTTCATAGAATTTTAGTTCCCTCTCTTATTAAACCTCTCTTTTTTATTTCTCTAAATATCGTCTTGGCGTTATTTGTAAATATTTTTATTTTAAACTAGACAGCGTGTTGTTTTTTTTAGGTGTACCGTACTTTAATAAAGATAAAATTTAAAAAAAATTATTTAAATAAACTTTAAGAGAAAGATAATATTAAAACATTAAAAAACGTACTTCAAAAAATGATTTCTTACTATTTATGCGCTTTTAAATTTAATTTTATTTTTTAGATTTAAAATTTTTAATAAAAAAACTATATATTTCTTTAAGATAACTTAATAATGAGATAAATTTTTCTTTCTCTTTAAACGGCTAAGAAATAATTAAATATTATATAAAACATTTTTAAAAGAACTGTTTGATAAGTGAAAACCTTTATCAGATTATTTATGATGACTAGAACACAATATATATAGGTAAATATTAATGAATCTTTGTTAAAGTATATTTATTTATCATTAATATTTATGTAAAGTTAATTAAACAATGTAGACTATCATGTTACTACGTAGTTTATAACATGTTATATTTTGTGTTTAAACATGAAAGTTTTAATTTTAAAATATTGACAATAAATCATAATATTCTGAACTTTTTGAATTTATAATTTATGATATAATGCCAGGGGCAAATGTGGTTGATTTTATATAGAGGGAATAAAAATATCTGTAACCTTTTTGCCATCCGGTAACAGTATATCTTGTTTAAGTTCACAGTGTTAATTAAACAACTTGTTATAATAAACAAATTAAAAACTTATCGTACCAGAAAAAAAATCGAAAAATTGGTCTTGTTTCATTTATTAAGTGTATAAAATTTCTTTTTTGAAGTTTACTCTAGGAGTAAATAAATTTACATGAAGGACATATATTTATAGGTATATAATAATTTTTAGAAGAAACGAAATTTTTTTTCTTTTTGTTGTTAATTACCTAATCCATCAAAGAAACCATAGAAGAGAGCTTGGAAGTTGAAATGTCATATGCAAATTTTTAGCATTTAAATAAAAATTTTAACTGTAAGTGATACTAAACTGGAATCTTTCGGTTGAATGTTGGAGACAATATCATCCTTCTCTACTGGTTTAAATGGTGCATTGTTCATAAATCTTATGTACATTTTCTAATTCTATAACTTAGATTTAATACTACTCGGTAACTGTTCATTATAAACATAATCTATTTATATAAAAATGAATGTTTGTTTGTTTGTCCCACATGCGTATCTATGCCATTCATCAGACTGCGATAAAAATTTTGTGAGTTGTGCGCACGCCCGCAAAGATTTCTAAATTAGTTTAGACCCGCTAGGTGGTGCTGCAGTCGAGATATTTCGAAAAATTGTATCTATGGTCCGATTTTGCTCATATTCAGAATATGCGTTACTTACATGGAAAGGAATATCTATGCGAAAAATGACCCGCTAGATAGCTTTGGGGTTGAGATAATTAGAAAAATTGCATTTTATGGTCCGATTTGGCTCATATTCAGATTATATATTAGATACCTAAAAATAAATATTTTTTGCAAAAAATGGACCTGCTAGGTGGTGCTTGGGTTGAGATGTTTAAAAAAATTGTATTGATGGACCTATTTGGCTATTACTTAGAATATACATTAGTTAGGTGTAAAGAAAAATTTTTGCAAAAACTATACCCGCTAGATGGCGTCGGAGTCGAGATATTTATGAAACGAACAAAGAAATATACAAACAGACTTTCTTCTTTATATGTATAGAAGATAGAAAACTACCTGTGCGGACAAGACACATATTACAAAATTTTACATTCTTTAATTCGTCCGGAATATCTCGCAAGCAAAAAAGTACCTATGCAAAAAGAAAAAACCTAAGCAAAACAAAGTACCTAACCATATAGCGCGGGCGAAGTCGCTACGGAGATGCTAGTTTAAAATAAAGTAATTTTAAACAAAAATTTGTTTGTTCTATTAAAATAAATCAAACATGGTAGGAAATCTGAATTGAAAGTTAAGGTATTTTTAAACGAAATATATCCTTTCTAATGGTATTACTTTATACTTATTTATCAGTTAAAAAAAATATCAGTTTTTTTTATTTTATTAGCCTTCTATTCTAAAATCCCGGAAATAATTCCTATTTTATATTAATTTTCATTTAATATTATTTGATTCACTTTATTTTATTTACTTATTTTTTACATGTTTTATGTACAGAGCACGGTATAAAAGCCCAACGATTTTTGTTATAGAAACGACAATTTAATTTTTGAAAATAAGTAAGATGAAGAAAGAGCACTGTCGCTTCCGCAGTACCGACCCTGGCGTTCTGGAGGAAGGTAGTTTTTTTAACTTCGCATGTGTATGGAACGTTCCTTGTTCGTTCCCTTTTCTAGTCTTCTCTTTTTCCTGTTTAGCCTCCGGTAACTACCGTTTAGATAATACTTCAGAGGATGAATGAGGATGATATGTATAAGTGTAAATGAAGTGTATAATAGTCCTGTACATTCTCAGTTCGACCATTTCTGAGATGTGTGGAATGCTATATCGTGGATACACCGGTATCCACGATCTAGTATTCAAATCCGTGTAAAAATAACTGGCTTTACTAGGACTTGAACGCTGGAACTCTCGACTTCCAAATCAGCTGATTTGGGAAGACGCGTTTACCACTAGACCAACCCGTGGGTTAACCCTTTTTTTAGTCTAATCGGTGGAAGGAATATGAAAACGGTTTCGTTGTTTTTTCAGTAGTAATCAAAAGATGGCGAAAAGCAAGGGCTCTTTGATTGCCAAATCTGTCCAAAAACAAGAGCTGGAAGGGCGAAAGAGAAGGTAATTAGTAAAAACTAAATGTATTTGTTTCTGTGTACATAAAAATTTTAATTAAGCACCAATGGACTATACTGTTTTTTAAGCGGACATTTTATTAAGAATAATAAATAATATTATCTGTATTGACATTTTATTATTTATTCGCTTAAACCGAATACGTTTTTTAAGCATAATGTGCTTAAAAACCGTATACCATATTCTTGAATGTGATAAAGTGTAGAATTAGTTTGTATCCTGCTTCCAGTTATTCTATTTATTTGTTTTAGTTATTCTATTATTATCCAGTTATTCTACTATTTTCTGCTCCAGAAAAAAAATTTCTGGAGCAGCACCCCCCATTAATTTTAGCTGCGAGCCGCCACTAGAAAATATACATAAAGTAATAATAATATTAAGCATATTTTTGTTTTGTATAAAATTATCGGAAAATTACTTTTACTGGCAATCACATATTTTATAATGTTATTATGTAATTATATAGGCTGTAAATAAATCGCGTTATTCTTACTTTTTATTATACCTCTTTGTAAGACATTTTTATAAGTAGGTTGGGGTTACTTTACATATTCAGCTTAATTTGGAATAATTATAATGGAAATATTAATGGGTAATCGTATTGTCGGATTTAAGATTTAAACGTAAACCGGTGGTCATATGTTAGTAAACCTTCTCTTCTCTTACTCTTTCTCTCTCTTTCTCCCGCTGTCTTCTTCATCACCGTATGTATATTGCAATTTCTGTTTATGCTTACAAGTTAAACGTACTGGGTTCATGGTCAACCGGTCTTCACTTTTCCTTTTACACCAGTAAATCAGACTCTCTGTTTAGTATTCCTATCAGGTAAGACAAGAAATCAGTTCTTGTATCACCACAGCCCTGATTTAAGATGAGTCCTTTTTTTTTCTTAGTAAATTTATGCATGTGAATTTTTAATCTTTTATCTGTTCATTTTTTTTTTTTTTTAATTAGTTCCTTTTAATATTTGCTTGCATATTTATAGATTAAGAAAAAATAAATAAAAAATATTTTTCTTTTATGAAATTGATTTATAAAACGAAAATAAAATTAACAAATTAAGTATATATCATTAATGAATTAATTTTGTTATTATTACGTAAAATAACATAAAATAAAAATTAATCTTCGAATTATTCTAAAAACTGGTTATATGATAGCAACTTATTTTAACAGGTTATTTGAGATGTCATTATTTTGTTGTGAATCTTAAACTGTCAATCTTATCTTTCTTTTCCATTATACGTTACGTATCGTTCAGTTACCTACTTATTTTTATTTATTTATAACCTTTATTACTTTTTTCTCCACTCTTCTCATTGTTGATTTAACTACTTTTATAATATCCAATATGGATATACCTGAATATTTGAAATATCCCATATATAATTCTATAAGCTGTACAGTTCTGAAGATAGATAAGGATGTTTCTTTAAGAAAGTATGAAACTATTTACTCGGATCGATCTTTATTTTCTTGACGAAAATAAATTTAATCGCAGTTGACAATATAAAATTGTCGATCAATAATAATGCTGTTTTGTCTAAGATGAAAATGTATCAATCTCTCAGCGATATATATAAACATAACTTGAAGTTATCCTGTCGTGTTATGTTTCCCCCTTTCACGGTCGTCATTTCACATCAACCATACCTTTTCCTTATTCTTGTTCCATTTTTAAGTTTTTCTTTTAGGTAAGTCAGTTCCTTTCTTGCTCCAAATTGAAGATATAGAAAGGTATAATACCAGTGCATTCTAGCTGTGTTATTAAGGTGGGGCAAATATCGATTGACCGGTTTTTTAAGCTCTTTAAATTTTAATCAAATTGTTTTTTCTAATAAAAGTTCACCCTAATTAAATCTCTATTTTGTCTATTCAGCGTTTCCTAGTTCACTAAACTACATGTGTATAGAGCATCCTAACACCTGACTTTATCTATTAAGTGCTTCACCCAAGGTTGAGCATTTTGTACGGCCACCGTCTAAAAATGAGTTTCTGGCCAGAGAAACTCATAGGCAGAGCCATCCTCAACAAAATACATAATAAATATCAACGATATTGTAATTCGAAGAGATCCTCTTATACTTAATATAGATTTAGTCGGTATCTGATAAAGGGATGTATAATGATAAAGGGATAAGCTATCTACACAGAGATTGGAGTACGATACAAACAATATAAAGCATCAATATTGGCACAATATATCGAGCAGAAGAGTACCTCAGATTCCTTCTAGGCAGTGGGCTTCCAACCCGACTGTAGTTCCTTAATAAAAGTATCTTGACCTAGGATGGTGCAGAACTTAATTATCAGTGATTCTATGTAGACAAACTTAAATATATTTAAAATGAATTGTTTTTCCTCCAATTAATAATTAACCATCTGAGGTGAGGATTACTTTAAAAAATTTTCCCCCATCCATGGAATTTTATAGCGACTGGGACTATCCAACAGAACTATATTAAATGTATTTCCACTATTCCACACTTTGGAATTTGAATAAGAGAAAATTAAATTAGACATACAAAATACATATTCATCAGTTAAATTTAACTTTTCCGTTTAGTGCTGTAGCAGAGTTATAGAAGTTGTAGAAGGGAAAGTATTTTAATCGGTCCAGTATCGACATATAGAGTTTTCACCGGATCTTCACTTTTTGACACCTAAGGAACCCAAAAAACCGAATAAAATTTTCTGGATGTTCGCATTCACGTGTGTGTGTTCAGTGTCTCACCTTATATCTTCAGAAATACTGGACCGATTTTGACCAAATTTGGTCACATTTTTTTCTGTATATGGGGGTTATTAATGACATTAAATTTTCAAGTTAAAAGGTCAAGGGGGTGAGGCTGTAGAGCAAGGTCTGTATCGATATATCGCATATATATCGATATACGTATTAATAATATATTATTTATGTATGTGATTGTTTTTCTTCATAAAATATGAACTATAACAAAAATTTAGGCACCGGAATATATCGATCACTGAAGGAAAACCCCAGATTCGTTAGTATCAATTTTTAGAGTTAAATTTCTAATTTAATTTTCGTTATATCAATTTTCATCGTTCAAAAAAAAGTATTTTTACACAAAAAAATACTTTTTTTGTGTAAAATAGCCAATTAATAATTGATTAATTTTGGTCTCCAAAATTAATCAATTTTGGAGACCTAATAATCTCATTCCGACACGCCGCCCGCCAGTGTAACCTGTCTGGAGGACCTAGCTGCGGAGGGCGTGTCTACGGCACGCCTCTGCAGCTAGTATTTAAATAAAATTACAGATATTTTAAATTAAGTTGTGTGTGAATGCTGTGAATCAGAAAAATGCCGTATGACGGGAAAGTCCTACAACTGTGTTGTCACCTGTTTTTGTATCATTAGATTCTATGAAAATTAGAATCAAAATATTTAAATATTTTTATATTCATTCTTTCAATAAAAATCTTTCAAGCAATTATTCAACTATGTTTTTATTAAGATTCTACAATTTTTTTTAGTAATGAATATTTAGTTTTTGAAACAAAACGTTCACGAATGAATTAAAAAAAATCCCTCTCAAAATCATAATATCGCAATTTTATACGCAGTACGATAAAATTAGTAATACAGTTCTATGAAATAGACCCGAATTTTTCCAGTAACCACCCTTAAAAAACTCATACAAAAATAAAATATTTCATATAAGATTTAAAATATGCAGAAAAATTCTAACAATTTGTCTTATTCTTTAATAACAAATCTTACATGTTTCACATCAAATATAATTGTCTACACAACCTCTCCTTCTATCTTTGACACATCTTGTTATTACAAAGAAAAATTCCTGATGGTGTCATATTTCAACTGGTTTAAATTTATATGAAATGAAACATTACTTAGAAAAATGTTATCTTCCCACTTTCTTGTATATTCTTCATGAATTTATAAAATATTTATGTAATTGTAAGTTATATGTATGTTTTTTATTAGTTGACGTAAGCCCTGTTTTATGTTTATCCAAAGCAGGAAATTTATATATTTATATAAATATATATGTTTAATATGGCTATTCTTAGTTGAATAAATTTTATTCTAATATAATAGGAACAAGTTTATTTAAGGTTATTTCGAGGAGAAAAAAAAAACATAATTAAACAGACAGGTGTCATCATATATAACTTGACTTGTAGGAAAATAAAAATGAAATTTACTGTAAACTGTAACCTGCTCTTTTATGTAATGACGTCGTCAAGGACACATTTACGGTCCGCTTTTAAATATGCGTATTTCTAAATACTAATAAGTAATCCTTTGACATTTAATATTTAATTATTTTTAAATAATCTAATCAGTCAAACGTTATAAGTGAAAATAATATATTTTAATTTTATTTAAGCGTAGTTACAGATTATAATATAGTGTTACTGATTTTTGCTTCATTAGTATCATATGTGAATTAAAATACTAGTTTTAAGTATATATATATCTAAGGAATTATCATTTTTTCCCAAAGGTAATAAATTATTACGTATTATTTTAATTTTATTAGAAAAGGTTCATTACAAAGATTGCTGTACAGTTTAAACTACCAGTGTGCAAGAATTGTTTACGTATTGATCGGTAAGCTAGTGAGAGAACTAGATTGCTGATTCCACGATAACTTTTAACATCTTATGAACACTGTAGAAAATAAAACAAACGAATTAAGGACATATCCTAGTGGTAAAAATCACGCTTGATAAATAAGATCTTTTTTTTTCAGCTCTGTAATTTTTTATGACCATAATTCTAAAATTTCATCTCCACCTTTCTAGAAAATTCTTATTTTTACCTAAATCTGTTAAACAAAACCTAGCTCAAAAAAAATTAATTACCGACGAATCTGTTCACTTTTAATAACACTACCCAAATACTTTCATTGCAATAAGAAATTAAAAATTTAACTTAAAAAAAGGTGTTTGTTGTTTCTGATGTACGGCTTACACACACATTACTTAATTAAAAATATTTAACATTTTATTTAAATATAATTTTTTTTTTCGTTTATTTAATTCAATGATTTAAACTGAAGCGCTCTCGCATACCGTATTTAATTCGTGCAGGTGTGGCATACAAGCAGAAACGGTCAGCACTAAAGTAATTTCTCAACTTACATAGAACAAATTTCTCTTATACAGATGGCAGACTGGTGTATTCGCGAGGCTAAATGCACCAGTTATCGAGGAGATTGAGTTCGAGACCCAGCCAGACCGGATTACTTTTTAACACATTAAATATTATTCAATAATTTAATTCTACCGATCACCTGTACATAACAGATAAATACAACGGCTATTTTTTGGGGTGGGATACGATTTTTCAATTTTTTTTCCAAATATTGTTACTTTATTTATCGTTAACAAATGTACTAAAAAAAAATATGGCCTTAATTAGGTGAAATCTCGAAATACTTTTCTTTTCTTTTTCCTGTTTAGCCTCCGGTAACTACCTTTAGATAATTCTTTAGAGGATGAATGAGGATGATATGTATGAGTGTAAATGAAGTGTAGTCTTGTACATTCTCAGTTCGACCATTCCTGAGATGTGTGATTAATTGAAACCCAACCACCAAAGAACACCGGTGGATACCGGTGTTCGTTGGTGGTTACCGGTCTCGAAATACTGAAGGTTACCTTGCTCTACAACCTCACCCATTTGACCTTTTAAGTTGAAAATTTAATGAGATTAATGCTTCAGACATAGAAGTAATCTGACTAAGTTTGGTCAAAATCGGTCCAGTAGTTCTAGAGATATAAAGTGATTTAGAGGCCAACATCGAACACATACATGTACATACGACCATTAACATTTGGAAAATTTCCAGATTTTTGTTTTGTTTTTTTTGGGTTAAAACGTCAAGATCCGGTGAAAACCGCATGTGTTAAAATTTGACCGGTTACAATACTTTGCCTTCTAGAGCTATGGCTCTGCTATAGTTTTATCTAGACGGAAAAGTAAAAATGATAAGAAAATTTGAGTATAGATAATACAAAAAAGAGTTTAGCACGATCCAAACTTAATATTACGTAACAAAGAAATTTATTTAAAATGTATAAATATCAAGTAATTTTGTTCTACGTCATAACACGAATTATATATCTTAAAATTTCATTGGTTAGGATTGATTTCTTCACCATTTACATATCCTATAGATTTTTTGTAATTTATGTTAAATCTTTAAAAGTTGTTTTATACCGAAAGATGTTACTGGATTGCTGGACTATCGTCATTATGAGACTTATTCGTTTATTTTCTACTTAGCTTATTGATAAAATGTATGAATTTCTCTAATTTATTGCTTTTTCTAATACCCAAATCAAAATAATTCTTTTATTAAAATTTTAAAATATTTATTTAAAAAGATTGGAGAGATTTCTAACTCTACATCAAATATCATTCTTTTGATTCTGATCGCTGGTTCGAGTAATATAATACTATCTTAGAACTATGAATATATTTTGATTAGCTTTATTTCATAATATTTTACCAGTTCTATTATATCATATTTTTCTATATGAGAAACAGAGAATTCTGTCTAGCTAGATGGAACATCGTGGCTATTTTACAAATCATTACAAATCATATATATATATATATATATATATATATACTGTCGCCGAATGGCTTCGACACCTCGTTGTAATTACTAACCTTATGGTAGCTCCGAAAAGGTTTATTGTCGACGAATGGCTTCGACGGATCGTATTTCATAACCTTGTGATGGCCCTGAAAAGGGCCGTTTTTTTTTCGTTAGCTCTGAGAAGAGCTGTTGGGTCTGGAAGCTGGTCTCCGGCGAAGTCGGGGGGGAGTTGCGGCTCGTCAATTGAAGTCAGACCGGACTTTCCCTCAGCAGCAGTTGGGTCCCCACTACAGCATGGCAGTGGTGGCCCCCAGAGCTCCGCAGTGTCGGTCGTCCTTTTCCGGCGTGGCCGAGGCGGTTCTCCCCAAGTGATCCCACGCTGGGCCGGCTACTGCTGCTGAGTCCTCCAGCCAGGACGATTGAAGCCTGGCGAGCTGGAGCGGGAAGGTAGCGTCCGCGTCCAGCGGCTCCTTCGGCGGGCCGGCCTGGCCTGCTGCTCCGGCGGGGATGTTTGCATCCGCCGGGAGGTCCAACGTTGAGCCGGCCAGGGAACTTCTTCTGACTTCTCCCATCTTCTTCTTCTTCTTGGTCTTCTCCAGTTGGTGGTCGACGATGAATTGAAAATTCACTTTCGTGCACGCCTTTTCATTGGAGCCTGAGAGTGGTGGGGCTGCAGCGCTGCTATGGTGGGAGAACTGCGCGGTCGGAGTGATGCGTCAGAGCGTACGTTACTGTGCGCCAGTCCACATCGTTGCTTCCGTATTCGCCCGCCGATATTAAATTAGGAATATATGTGGTAACAGTATAACAATATATGTATATAATTAATAATATAAATTATAATTAATTATATATTATTAATTATATATATATAATTAAAAAATAATAATTAATTATTAAATAATTTAATTATATATATATTCATGTAAATATCATATATTCATGAATATATATTCATGTTTCATTTTTCACTTATTTCAATGATAAAACTTGCTGTATTTTTGATAATGTTTTTATTAATATTTTATTTCAAAAAATTTAGGGTGAGAATCTACGTAGAATTGTATAGCCGCTGGTCGGCTAGGGTATAGGAGTTAAATTTATATATTAGTTTGAATTTATGTAAAAGTTACTTAGATTTCTTTTCTCATTTTCCTATTCGTTTGTCTTTTTAATGGATATCTTTTCAATTTCAGTGAAGGCATTATTATTACAAAACAATCTAGATTTTAATTATTTGTAATGAAAATATGTCACTACATAGGTAACCTTTATGTCATTGTTTAAAAATAAAATTTTAAACGCAACGTTGGTAGAGGTCATGTGTATGACATAGCAGATTCAATTGCTTGAGTTGAATAGTCTGTCACATATAAACTGCTTACTAAAACCATAAATCTGACTGCTATATAACGAAATAAAGTAAAGTAGTATGATTTATCATAATATTGATTGTATCTGTAATTTTATAGCTCTAAAAGAATAAGGAATAATTTTTTCAATCGAACATCTGACATTTTAATTTTGTGACATATTTTGTTTATTCTAAGACCGGTCGATGGTATTTTTAAACTATGCCATCCTTCTGAGTAGAACCAATGATAATAGTTATAAATCATTTAAATATTTCACATCATTATTATTTTAAATTACAGAATTACTACTATTTAAATATCCCAAATTTCAGGTGCGAGAAATACACTTTTCCTGTACACTTTTCCTGTAGGCCTTTCATGGAATATTTTTTATTCTTGAAAATGGCTGTGCCATTTATGAAGTTAATGAAGTATTGCAATCTCGAAAAATCTCGGGTTTTCAGATTTCAACGGAAATATCCATTTTGACCATCCTAAATCCATTTTGACTAGTTTCAGCGTGTCGTCTGTACGTACGTATGTATCTCGCATAACTCAAAAACGATTAGCCGTAGGATGTTGAAATTTTGGATTTAAAACTTTTGTAATATCTAGTTGTCCTTTTCACTACAAACCAAAAATGTTCAAAAAAGCCCAAAATTCAAAACATTTGGTTTTGGACTTTTTCTTAACTGTAGTAATAAACCTTCATATAGAACTTTTCAACGATGTATCATAAGTGTTACTTATTTTCATTGTTTTCAGAGTTATAGCCAAATAAAATTTTTATTTTATTTGGCTATAACTCTTGCTCTTCTTGTTGCGGCTTCTTTACAGGGATGCCGCGAAATATTGTAAAAGCTTCATAATTAATTGAATCAAGATATTTAAAATTATTAATTTAATGTTAATGAAGATACACACGTTTCATTTATTTTTATGTCTTACTTACGAGTAGTCATACTTTTACTTAGGGTAGGGCGCCATGGAAAATTTTTATTGAAAAAGGGCGCTGCGACTCGGAAAAGTTTGGAAACCACTGCCATAGATAGTTTATATTCAAATTTACTCTTTAAGTGCAATTAAAAAAATTAACGTGTAGGCTGTAATAAAAGAAATGATATTAATTATTAGTTAAAAATATCGTACTTCAATTTTTAAGGATTTCACTTCTTATTAATCATCAACAATTAAAAATCAACATTTTTCCAAATCTTGGAAAAAATTTTTTTTTCTAAGTTTTCGTAGAAATCTGTTTAAATAGTGAACTATAAGTAATCCTCCCTCGGCTCAATGAGATGAAGATAATATATATGACATCTAAATGAGATGTCTTGTTAAGATTCAAGGCGAACATTCATGAGACGTGTGGTTAATTGAACCCCAATCATTAAAGTAAACCGGTATCCATTTTCTTGTATTAAAACCGTATAAATCTTATACTAAGATTTGAACCCTCGACTTTGAAAATCAACTGTTAAAAATCTGATTTACGTCGACGAGTTAATCACTAGACTAGCCCGATGGGATTTAAAAAATTTTTAAAAACGAATGAATCGTGTCAGTAAAAATATTTAGATTAAAAATAAACTGCTTGATTATTTTACGTAGTTTTATAATTCAATTTATTTTTGTAATTATCATAAAAGGAAATGTAAGCTCATTAATATACTTTGTTTTTTTCATATTTGTGTGTATGTATGTGTCTTTTGTTTATTTTTATCAACACCTACAGTTAATTTTATACATTAGCATTAAATTTTAAATTCAATTTATTAAATTTTCAAAAAGAAAGTACTGTTTGTAGTTTTCTTTTTTTTAATCTTGTCCGCCCATGAATAAAATATATCATTTAAATAAAAACCGCTTTTCCATTCCTCTTGCTTGATTTTAATTAAATTCTGAGTGTAAGAAACTCTAAGCCATTTGAATTACTAAGCATTTTTCTTGGTTCTGTTTGTTGGGCACACATACAGTACTTAAATTATGTATATTGTTTTTTTTTTAGTTTTTTTTTATAAATATTTTATTTATATACAATAAATTATATTTGTATCAATTTATGGACTGCTTTATATATCTGATTTTTATTATTATTACATTTTCTTTAGTAGTCTTTAGAGTGTGCTTCTATGTATCCACTTAACATGTGGCGGCACCTGAAGATAAATAATAAGAACTGTTCTAAAGAAATTTTTTTTACTCAGTCATTGAAAAACCAAGATTAAAAAAAAAACAAATTTGTTTACTTTTTACTTATTAATTAATTTTGAACGGTCTAAAAATTCAGTAATGTTCCATAACTTGATAATTAAGAAGATTATTTTTAATCATTAATTTAAAATTATTAAACTGAATTAAATATGTTCACCATGCTTTTAAAAAATAGTTACTGATTATTTTTAATCCCTTTTAAATATTTATAAAATTAAAAAAAAAGTTATACATCCTAAAATCCCGATAAACTTGATGTTGATGTGGGTTTTGGATTATTACTGAGAGAACTATAAATCAGTTTTCTTAACAATATTTTTTAATTATCTGGCATCGTTGGTATTATACAATTTATATAAAAATAGAGTATCCACTTACCGAAAATTGTGAGAATTGACTATCCAAGCGCTTTCGGATTATCCCTCCATCATCAGAGATCACTAATTAATTATGAATTTTGTAGTAGTGTATATATATAAAATTTTATAAATGGGAATTAAAATGAAAATAAGTCACATTTACATTCATAAAACAAGTATATTGGAGAAATTTCATATATATATATATGAGTAATAATAAACTTATAAATGAACAAATCAGATTTGATAATGAGATTTTATTCAAGCAAATTATACAATAATTATTAATTATTAGGTTGGCTAACTGATTCAATTTTTACTGCATAACAGTTGTAAACATCTTACTGACAAGACGTTTTTATTTTAACGATGACTTATTTTATTTATTGTCAATTAACTGTTATGAAAGTAATTTTAAATTTTATTTTCATTTTTAATAAAAAACTTATATAAGTTTTTATAAAAAACTTAAATTCACAACTATAAAATTCGTAATTAATCAGTAATCCCTGATGATGGAGGAATAATCCGAAATCGCTTGGCTAGTCAATAGTCAAAATTGTTGGTAAGTGGATACTACATTTTTATATAAAGTATAGGTCAATCTACTGCCCAATAAAACTGATATATTTTAATACTTTCGACAAAAGTTCGGGGTTATAAGCAGTAAGCCAAAATATATAAATCAAAATTCCTGTAACTGTATTTAACATATATTTCGTAATAACATCTGTATTAACATTATTTAAATTTGTCAACTAAAAAGAATGTTTAATAATAAATTTTCATTTGATTTTTTTACACTTTATATCACATTTAGGTAGAAGGAAAAAATTGTGTAGGCAGGCCACGTTTGGAATATGTAAATCAAAGTTAGGGATGTAGGATGTAGGAGGTATACCGAAATGAAACGACTATCACTAGATAGGGAATCTTGGAGAGCTGCATCAAATCAGTCAAATAACTGAAGACAAAAAAAATCACATTTTATTTGTACAATTAATATGTGTAATACGTTTAACCCTAAGTAAATACAGTTCTTATATAACTTCAAAATATAAACTAACAATAGTAAAGGTTGAATTACACACATAGTAAGTAAAAATAGTACATGGTCGGCATAAAAATGATGGTATTATTTTTAAAAAGTGTCTATAGGCTCTGAAGTAAAATGTTTTTGTTTGAATTAAAGAATATGCACCAAATGGGTATGTGAAAACTTAACTAAGCGGATTTTAGAGCAATATTTTTCTTTCTTAACACTTTGGAGAAGAATGTAAGGCTGACACAGTTACACCACGTTTTACATATATGCAGTTTAGTTAACTATTCAAATATATTTTATTAATTATAAGGTAAAAACTGTATTCATTCTCAGTTAGAATGAATAATGCACTTACATATGTAAGCGCATATTTTGATTTTTAATTGAATATGTTGTAATGGCCAAAAGATAATGAGAAAACTTACAATAGCAGAATGAACTAATTATTTTTTAGTTATAAATAATAATAATAATAATAATAATAATAATTGTGTGATAATATATCTGTAAATAATTCATTATTTTAATTATATTTTTTAATAAAATATGTTTTATTTATTTATTTGTGGTGAGGATCTACAAAGCTGCACATCTCTTTCGCTTCTCGCTTTCTATACATCATTTTTTCTAGTATTCCACTCGTTGTTTATACCTCTTTTTTTCACTGAAACATCCAATCCTTGCTTCCATCAAATTCTTCTATATTAAAGTAGTAACCGTTCAAAACGTTTTAGAAAATTATTCTTTCTCATTCGCAGTAAGTGATAAAAACCACAGTAACTGCTTCCTCTCCACTGGTTCTACAATACTATCTTGCACTTATTCTTTTACTTTACTGTCTAATAGCGCTATATCTCTTGAAGGAAAGGTATAATAATCGGTCCAATTTGGGTATATGCGGTTTTTACCGGTTCTTGACGTTTTGACACCTAAGGTACACAAAAAAACCAGATGGAAATTTTCCGGATGTTAATGTGCGTGTATGTTCGGTGTTGACATCTAAATTACCTTATATCTCCAGAATTGTTGGACCTATTTTGACCAGGCTTGGTCAGATTACTTCTATATACGGGCCATTGATGCCATTAAATTTTCAACTTAAAAGGTCAACGAGGTGAGGCCGTAGAGCAAGGTTAGTCTCAGTATCTGGAGATTTGGCCTAATTAAGGTCATATTTTTCTCAGGCACATTTATTAACAAATAAAAAATAAAAATTTCTGTTAAAAAACTTTTTTTTTGTAAAATCGCGCTCCTACCCCAAAAAAATGCTGTTGTAGTCGTCCGCTATGTTGTGATGTCACAGGTGAGTAGTAGAATTAAACAAATTAATAAAAAAAAGGAATTCGGCTGGGTCTCAAACTCGATCGCTAGAGTTCCAGGTACTGAGAACTCGGTACTTGGTGCGTCTGCCTTGGTACTTGGTACAAGTGGCAGACTTGTACAGTCTGCTGACAGTAAAAGCGAAATTTGTTCTAAATAATTTGTGAAAATACATTAGTTTAGTTAATCGTAAATCGCCGCTAGTACCGACACACCCGCGCGAATTAAATTCGGTGTGGGCACGCGCTTTAGTTAGAATCATTGAATTAAATAAACGAAAAAATATTATATTTAAATAAAATGGTAAATATTTGAAATTTAGTTGTGTCTGTGTGTGTGTGTGTGTGTGTCCTCATTTCTAACTCTACCTAGATCTTATAACAATGTTGTGATTATTTGATCTCAATTTTCATACAATTTTCTCTCTCGCTTTCCAAGTTCCATACGTCACTAGCTTTCTGCATTACTTTAAATATCAATTCTTCCGATGAAAATACAGCAAAGATTACATTTTGATCAAAAGTTATATTATTTCTCGCCGAATATACCACACGTGAACCATAGCGAGAACTTTGTAAACCCTCAGCCAAACGCACACATACAACTTATAGAGTTGATGTGGGCATTCGTAAATCAGTAGAATAGTTTGAATTTAGTATGCGCAGAGAGCTTCTGGATTCATAATTGTAGAGACAACGATCTGAGGACAATGTAATATGCCTACGAAAAATTGTAAAAATGTAAAATGCCTAAGGACATTCGAGCATTATGCCGGCATATCAAACTTTAAAAAAATCGATAATTTTTTTTTAGCCTTGGAATTAAGTCAGTCTCTGAGTTTTTAATTCTATTTTAGCTCCCAAAACCCCGAATTATTCACCGGTTTTAATAATTACTATTTCTTTTATTTATTTCGTTAGGAAGTTGCATTGTTACATGTTTTGCTTTTTACATGGTAATTAAGTTGAGTGTCTAATAAAATTATCGTTGATGGAAGATGATTTTTTTTTTTTTTTTACGTCTGAAAACAACATATCTGACTAGGATTCAAACAAACAACCTTCTACATGAAAGGTGAAGGTAATATGCACTCGGCTATAGAGGTCGGCATGAAATTAATTAAAACAAAGCTTTTTAAATATATTTAATTCTCTGACCAAGTCTCTTAATATTCCAAAGTGATTTTTTTTAATACAGTCAAACTTTGTAAATCTAACCTCCTTAATTCGAATAACTCCCTTAATCGAATATTTACTTTGTCCCCTTGAAAAATTCTCCTCAAATCAAATCACTTTATTTCAAAGTTTTGAGGACTTGATATACATATTATTTCTTTGATGAGAACGTTTTTTAAACGTTTTCAATGAAGAATTTACATGCTGTACACGATTTTCAAAGAAGCATAGACAGCAATAAATTCACTCTAGTAGTGTACAGCGATCGTTAGTGTGGACTGTGATTATTATCCGGTATTGTATGTCTAATGTTAGTCAACTTCCGACTTGTTTATTTCCATTCCCGGTCGCCGGAGTAATCGAAACTCTCTACAGAAAAGTTGTGCGGGAAATTATAGCAGATATTGAAGATGACAGGAAAACATCTATAACTATGTTACAGTCTGTACGTTTCGCTGACAAAGCGTGGATGAATGACTACCCAGAAAAAATTATTAATTGCGCTTCAGACTTCAGGATTTTCATCCGGAAAAAATCAAGATGAATTTTTAGACCCATTCTCAATTTTAGAAGAAGAATTGAGTGTAATTTGTAAAAATTTTAACATTAGTACTGACGAAATTCTATTTGACTTGTTTGCACGTTTTGATGATGATGATGCTGCTGCAGTTAGTGTCACTCCAAGAGATGATGAATCATCGCGTCTTTGTCACATTCAATCATTGATAAGAGAATTCCGATGAAGAAGACGAAATGGAACAAGTAAAGATGACAGTTACAGTAAAAAGGCGCGAAATCGGCAGTAAATAACATTCGAACAGTCTTTGAAAGTTTAACCCATCGGGTTGGTCTAGTGGTTAACGCGTCTTCCCAAATCAGCTGCTTTGGAAAGTCGAGAGTTACAGCGTTCAAGTCCTAGTAAAGCCAGTTATTTTTACACAGATTTGAATACTAGATCGTGGATACCGGTGTTCTTTGGTGGTGGTTGGGTTTCAATTAACCACAAATCTCAGGAACGGTCGAACTGAGTATGTACAAGACTACACTTCATTTACACTCATACATATCATCCTCATTCATCCTCTGAAGAATTATCTAAAACGGTAGTTACCGGAGGCTAAACAGGAAAAGAAAGAAAAAGTCTTTGAAAGTTCAAGCGAAGTAGAAGGTGGTGTATTTAATGCATTAGTGAAGATTACAAATGCCCTTGATTTTCAAATCTGCCGGATAAAAACTAAAAAAAAAATTACAGACTTTTTTCGAGAAATTTAAAGGTATTGTACTGTATTCAATTTTTAATTTTTTTATTTTTGCATAATACTTTACACATTTTGTCTTTTCTAACGTAATTTAGTACTATAGTACGTAATTATAAATTAACGTAAATTTTTATTAAATTATGAAATTTTTCTATACAATTTTTAAGTTCTATTATTTTAACTCTCAAAATAGGAAAATCCCAAAATCGAACAAAAAATTGGTTCCTTGAGATTCGAATTAGACAGGTTTGACTGTATTGTATTTGTAGCATCAAATTTAATTGTTTTTTGTTTCGTTTCGTTTGTAATTTGCTTTATTTAAATTATTGCTCTATTTTCAATGTATTCAAATATTTACTGTATTTTACTCTATCTCGTAAATCTCTGATTTACACTGAATACGCCAAACCTTGAACCGTAACGAAAACTTTGTTGACCCTCTTGATAGTCCCGTAAATTCATTGAATCGGTGTGGGGAGTCAGTAAAACGTCGAAACAGGCGGTAACGCAGTATGCACAAGGAGTTGCTAGATTAGTATTTGTGGAGACAATAGCATAACTTTGATGACTTATTCGAATAAAATGCCTACATATTAACTGCTTCTGCCCACTCGAGTAACTGTATTAAAGTTACCATTCATAACACATGTAGGTTTAGGTTAGGTCGATTAAAATTAGTTTAGAATGAATAATTTGAAATTTACTTCAAAATACTGCAAATACACTGTAGATAAGCAAAGTTTCAATTGCACTTAAAGATACTGTTAATAATTTTTTTTTAAGAAATATGTTTTTTTTCTAATTACAGCTTCTACATATTATGATAATTTTAATGCTATAATAATACTGAAGTATATTCACGTTTAATAGTTAATATTGAGGTTAATTATATTTTCATCTGATGAAACCCGAAATAAAATAAATGCTACGTAATTAAATATTCTCATTTAAGTTCGGTTCGATGTAAAAGGCAATGGAAAACCACCACTTTACTCCTCACTTTTCGTATAAAACCTTGCATGAGATACTTATTATTGGTAAAAGCAGGTATGAAAATTTTGGAATTGACTTTTCAAATCACTTTCAACATTTTCGGTTATAGTGTACGTATACTATTAGTAGTTGAAAGGAATGGTCGAAAGGAAAGTGTACCATATATAGAAATTTTTTTTATTTTCTTTTGTTCTATTTCTTCTAACACCGACCCTTTTTTTTCTTAAAAATCTTAATCCTTTTTATGTAACGGAAACTCAATTTTAGTATTAACTGTACGTGGATTTGCATAGTTTATTTTCTAAAATTGTCATAATTTTATTTTTAGTTAATAAAAAAAGTTAGGGTGTTTTTAATTAATTAAATTATATACTTTTAATTACAATAATTAATTTTAAGTCATATACCTTTCCCGATTTCTTTTAATCAAATTATACATTCAGCTGATTTTTAATATGTTCTATAGATATAACACTATGATGCAGAGAAAACCATTCTTCAGATTTAAAATCCTTGTCCAAGAAGTTTCTAAGTAACTAAATTCACGTTAATTCCTTCATCAAAACCGCAATAAAAAATTCGGTTTGTAGATAGCATTGCTTGTTAGCGAACTACGTTAATATTTACATTTGGTAGCATCTCAGCCTTTCACCCGGAGATCCTGGGTTTGAATCCCGGTCAGGCATGGCATTTTACATACCTAAAAATTTCCATTACGGCTAAATGATCATAGAAGTCGATGCCCGCATATCTCATCATAAAAAAAGAGAGATATCAATAGGGAAAAACGTTATGACGTGTACCAGGTATAGAAAACAGAAAGGTGAGGTCCAGGTAAAAAGGGGAGACATACAACCAATTAATCTGAGATACGTATTATAACACTTTTAACCCACCGGTTTGATCTAGTGGTGAACGTGTCTTCGCAAATCAGCTGATCTTCGAAGTCAAGAGTTCCATCCTTCAAATCCTAGTAAAGTCAGTTACTTTTATACTGGTCTGAATATTAGATACCGGTGTTCTTTAGTGGTTCGGTTTCAATTAACCACACATTTCAGAAATGGTCGACCTGAGACTGTACTAGACTACACATCATTTACATTCGTATATATCATTCTGATTCATCCTGTAAAGTAATACCTGATGGTGATTCTCGGAGACTAAACAGGAAAAAAAGGTATACAGCATTGGTGAAAGATGTACAGCCGATGAAAAAGTTAAAATAGAAAGTATAAGGAAAGAATACAATTTAAGAACAAGGAATCTTGTTCACGGAATCTTTGGAAACAAGAAATCAATTTTTTTAAATCTTAATATGAATGAATATCTTTAATCAATCGGCTGCTAGTAGGCATGAAGACGTTATCATTCATCGTTTCTTTATTATATTGTGGCATAGTCAGTTGCAGTGGCGGCTCGCGTATAGGCACTGTGGAACTCCTGCACCCCTTATTTCCACTTGATATTATTGATAACATTTAATATAATGATTCCTTTTTTCTTTAATTGTTTCTTTATACTTGTACAATATATAATACTTAAGCATAATGCCAATATCCATTCCCCAGTTTATGAAAAATATACAAAAATCTTTGTATGGAACTGTACGCTTCACAGTTCCAGCGGCGTGGTGTTTGGCTGTTGTGCGCATGTGCACATAGGAACCTGCACGCAAGGCTGCGAGGGAGAGAGAGAGGACTGTCGCTCCCGCAGTTCCGATCCTGGCGTGCTGGTGGAAGGTAGCCTTTGTTTTACTTCATGTCTGTATGGAACGTTCCTTGTTCGTTTCCTTTTCTAGTTTAGTCGGTAGAAGGCATATGAAAGCGGTTAGTTATTTTTTCAGTAGTGATCAGAAAATGGCGGAAAGCAAGGGCTCTTTGTTTGCCAAATCTGTCCAAAAACACGCTGAAAGGGCGAAAGAGAATGTAATTAGTAAAAACTAATTATGTATTTGTTTCTGTGTACATAGAAATTTAAATTAACCATCGTTGGACTTTAGTGTTTTTAAGCGAACATTTTATTAAGTTATTGTCTAATAATATTAAGAATATTATCTGTATTGACATTTTATTATTTATTCGGTTAAACCGAATACGATTTTTAAGCACATTGTATTTAAAAACCGTGTACTATATTCTTGAATGTAATAAAGTGTAAAATTAGATTTATTATCCTGCTTCTAGCTGTTCTATTTGATTCATTTTTTTACGTTTCTTTTATTTTACAGAAAACTTTAACCATGGCCTTGAAAAGGTTCAGAAAATATTTTTCTGAAACAGCACCCCCACTAATTTTAGCTACGAGCCGCTACTGGCGCAGTTGATATGATTTGTTACAATTAGTCGGTTTTTTTTCATAGCTTGCTAAATAGATATTTTTATTGTATTCCACTAAATTTTTTTAAAATTAAATTTAATTATAATTATATCTATCCGGCACAGACGTGGGCGGTGGGTAAAGCGAAAAGGAGAAATGTTAAGATTTTGAGATTTATTGCAGGAAATAAATAAAGAACATTGAGATACTGATAAAGTAGGTGAAACGAAGTTCATCAAGCAATAATGAGGTCCAGAAGCTGTTTGATTAGTCATCCAACAGGACATTTAGTCTGTTTCTCCAACTACTATAAGTAAACTGTACTAAAGAAAGATCAAGAAAGAAGTTTGTAGATCAAGGAAGAACATATGAGAAAGTAAAAAATATTAATCTTAAAATAAAATAAACTGTAAGACCAGCAAATTTATTAGTTGAAAAGATCTTTGTCTGTCTTAGAAGATATCTTTGAGTTGAGAAGATATATCTGTTTTAGGAAAATGTTTTTGTTACATCGGCTGATTTTGCAAAAACATCTGTCTGCTATAGCACGATTTAAATCGAAACATCGGTGTATTTATCGATACAGATGTTCAAAAGATTATCGATATAGCAAAAGAATTGTACGCCCCACAACGTGTTTTTCGTGTTTGGTAGACCTGACCTGTTAACCTACCGGGTTGGTCTAGTGGTAAACGCGTCTTCCCGAATCAGCTGATTTGGAAGTCGAGAGTTCCAGCGTTCAAGTCCTAGTAAAGGCAGTTACTTTTATATGGATTTGATTACTTTTTTTTAAACAACCCCAAGGCAGTCGGTCGTCGTTAAGCAAAACACAGTCACTCGTAGTGTCGTGGCAGCAGTCTCTCTCCACTCTAGCTAGCCCCCTTCTGGGGCTTTCCCACGGGGTCTTCCCAACTTCACTAGGACACACCAACCTTCCTTTTCCGGATAGCCCCTATGCACTTCCGATAAGGAGCTACCCACCCTGTCCCTAATCTAACAGTTCCAGATGTACGTTTCGCACATCCTTCACTTCGCGATCCACTTATACCTTGAGGGTTCTATATGCCATCATCGGGGAGTCCCGAATCCCCCACTCTAGAGTGTAGGCGGACCCGAACACCCTTGTAAAATGACTACTTCCGTGACTCTGCACGTTGCCACGCTTCGACCCTTTTTTTAAAATTATAACATTTCGTCACATATGCATGAGTGCACCTCACCGTAATGGATTTGAATACTAGATCGTAGATACCGGTGTTCTTTTATGGTTGGGTTGCAATTAACCACACATCTCAGGAATGGTCGAACTGAGACTGTACAAGACTTCATTTACACTCATACATATCACCCTCATTTATCTTCTGAAGTAATACCTGAACGGTAATTCCCGGAGGCTACAGGAAAAAGGAAGGCCTGACCTGTTATTCTATGACCTTGAATGTAAAAATAATTTCGGTTCATAAACATATAGGTTTATAAAGTATTGTTTTACAAAGTTTTTTTCAATTTTATAAAAGAGAGAATATATTTATATATTTTATTAAAAATTTGTATAATGACAATTATTTGTTTAAAAATTTCTTTCACATTTTTATTACTGTTATGTAAGTGCAGCATTTTTAGATCATTAATAATGCATATTAGTTAAGAGTTATTTTAAGTATAAAATAACTTGTCTTTTTCAATACCAAATATAGTTATTTGATATATGGTGTGTATATAGATAGTCGTTGAATAAACAGATGGATTTAGATTATGTAAATTTTTTGGCGTAATAGGTGATACAGCTGTTTACGATGAGCTCACTGAGCTCATATATTGTTCTTTGTTCTGGGAAACTAACATTTAATTCTAATATTAATTTACAACACTTAAATGTTTCTTATTATTAGAAAAGTATTGTAAAAATAAAAAAAAAAAAACGTGATTTGAAAGTTTGAATGTATGTTTTATATTATCAGTGTAAATATCTTTTATTTTTTTTGACTTGTACATTGAATTATCCTACGCAATTTCTGTGATTGTAAAAATAGTTGAATGTCATTGGTTATTTCGTAACCAAATGATTTTATGCCTGATTTTATTAGGAAGATTAAAATTTGGTATTCAGAATTGTCTATTGATTTAATTGTATAATACAAGTTTAAATAGTAAAGTCGAGAATATGATTCGATTTTTATTTTTTATTTGACCTGCTGAGTGTTATATAAATAAATCTCAGTTTTTATCTGATAAGGCTTTCTCTTCTTCACATTCGGTGAAAAGTAAAGAGCTTTTCATTAATAGTAAATTTTTTATCTCCTATTTTTAGATTATTTATTAACAAATAAAAGTTTTTTACTTTTAATTTCCTGGAAAAACTCTAAAGCTATGCTGAAAGAAGGAAATATGATAATCAGTCAAAAAACGGGGTGTGGGTTTATTTTTGCATTTCTCAACGTTTATGACCCATCCTCATCATCAGTGTTCTGCTCTTTAGCAGGTCCTTACACAGCTAAATGACCAGGGATCCCAAAAATCAAAAAACGTGGGTGTAATTTTCGTACGTACGTGTATTGGGGTGTTTGAAGCTTA
This sequence comes from Lycorma delicatula, assembly GCF_047948215.1. Classification (NCBI taxonomy): domain Eukaryota; kingdom Metazoa; phylum Arthropoda; class Insecta; order Hemiptera; family Fulgoridae; genus Lycorma; species Lycorma delicatula. The sequence continues at coordinate 115,456,240 of NC_134461.1, read as the reverse complement.
ACAACTTTTGATTGGATAAACCGATTTTGATGAAATTTGGTACAGAGTATATGGGGCAATTTGTTGGATTCAATATATCCGTGGGGTAGGGTATATATTAAGCTCAGTACGTGCGTATATGCTTATCTTACTATTTTTTTTAAATCTGATGTGGACATTACATGACTTCCTTGTACGCCTATTAAATTACATAAACACATTTTTTTAAATGAAAAGTACATAAAATTTTATTTCATTAACAACTTCTGATATTTTTTCAAATTCTATTTTATTGTTATTATTGAATTATTATTTATCGTAATTTTTTTTTACAATCGAAGGTTAATAAATCAATGTATTTAAATTTAAATAAAAAATGTTTTAAAAAAACGGGAGATGAAGTTGGATTCGAAATGATGTGCCTTCTCCTTGATCCAAATATTTCATTAATTAAAATTTAATTTGGCAATAACTCTGAAACCAATGAAAATAAGTACCACTTATGATATATCGTTGAAAATCTCTCGATGAGGGCTTACTACTGGAGTTAAGAAAAAGTAAAAAATCAATTTTTTTGAATTTTGGGCTCTTTGGTCCATTCGATTGTAATAAAAAAGGGGAGGTGCACAACTAGATGTTACAACAGCCCTAAAACCCAAAATTTCAACATCCTACGGCTAATCGTTTTTGGATTATGCGAGATATATACGCACGTACGTACAGACGTCACTCCGAAACTAGTCATAATGGATTTAGGGATGGTCAAAGTGGATTTTTCCGTTGAAATCTGAAAACCGAAAATTTTCATGATCAGAATACTTCGTACAAGGAAGTAAAAATATATATTTTTATTTATTGCATATTTTTAACTGATCTTTTTGTCTTCCTGAACGTAATAGTAGTGCAAGTGGCCAAAAATAAAATACTTTGAGATTATATTTAGGGTGGGAGAGCTGATCAAAGTTAATTTTTTTGAATTTTTACGCCAATTTTTTGAATTTTTTACGCTTTTTTCATGTATCATTTTTTCCACTATATAAAGATAAATAAACAATCCGAGGAAAATATAACACCTTGTCAGCCTTTTTTTATTTTTTTTAATGAAACAGAATTTAATTAAAATATAATATTTGCAGCAAAATAATAAAAAGAAAACTAGTTTTTCTGATCATTTTTTTTCGTATTGTACTTTCCATTCTCAATTTGTATGCAAGTGATTGCAGTGTTTCCCGTAAGAGACATTTATTATTAAATTTTATCTGTATAATCCATATAGTTCGTTCTTCACTTCAAAAAACTTAAGAGACTCGGGTGAATAAAGATTTTATTGGTGCAAGACCAGTCTTTTCTTCAAATATAATATGTGTATATTATTCTTATAATTAATATATATATATTTTTTTTAAATTTCCCTTACGATAAGTACGAGTTTATTTAATTATTAGTTAAAATTATCGGATTATTTCTGTGTAGTAAAAACAGGTTATAGATCTTAACACATGTTTGAATAACATACTTATCATTTTTAGAAGTATAGAAAAAAAATTAAAAAAATTGTTATTTTCATAGTATAAATATTATGATCATGACAATAAATTCTTAAGAAAATTCTTTGTATGAATCATTACATGTATCTCATTGATTCTGAGAAATTTTATTATTACGTCATAATTTTGATAGGTTTGTTATCAAGCGCTACTGTTATTTTTTTATAGCCAATTTTAGTGATTTGAAATTTAAATTGTCCTGTTAATTATAATATTTATGTTTACGGTGAAAATCTTATACATAATACTTTTGTGAAAAAAATTAAGATAAAACAACTTTAATGACATTTCCAGCGAAAATATTTGACATGATACGTAACAATTCATAAAACCTTTAGGCATAAATGGTATATTTTATATTACTAGCATGTACGTAATCACAGTTTATTTACATATACACGTACTAAATGTTAATTTAATTTTTTTCTTAATTTCGCTTATTAGATTTCCTCGTCGTACTCCAGTCATCATTCAATAAAACATACAACTTACATTTAATTAATAATAAAAGTTATAACTACTTGTAATATTATTTGAACTTTATTTTATTTTTGCATTGCGATATTTTTCTACTTTTATATAAATATGTGTGATTATGTTTCTATTGAATCCGTTAAGTGCTCTTTATGTGAATGTATATTTAATACATAAGTGAAGATCACTTATGTGTTTGCTTATTCATTTAATATTTATTATTAGTTTTATTCATAAATAATACAGGTCAAGTATGTTTATTTAGTCTAACAAATCTTATGATTGATTTAAAAAAATAAAAATCTATAAATACAAATTTATAGTTAGGTCAACCTTATTTTAGCCACGCGAGCGGTCAACTGTATAGGAGAAATTTAACACTTCATAAGCTGTTGTTATTTGTCTTCTAACATCACTTTTAATTGGCAAGTGGCCTAATTATTAATTTTTCTTTGTTTGAAAGTTGTTTCACTACAGTTTACATATTTTTTTTAAATTTTTAATAATAAAATTAAAAATGGATTTATGAGTTTTTTATATTATATATGAGATATATGAGTTTTTTATGATTATTTATTTTAATTACCAAAGCTACACTTTCTACGCTCGTTTCAAGTGCATTTCTCGCCAAATCTAGTGGCTCTTATTAGTTGGTGAAATCTTCTTTCGGGCATCGCAGCTCTAAAATACTCTGGTATTATACCGTCATTTTTCTACATTTCGGAAGTGTCAAATGGTTGGCTTTCTTCACGCCTAACATGTACAGGACTCCAAAAAATGCTAAAATTTCCTCAAAACTTGTAGGTTGACAATCTAAGATTCCACAAGATTAGTTAGCTCTCATTTCTACGAATTGCTAATAAATTGAACAATCTTACTTATAGTTGGTCACGTATTTTTACCTGACCAAACGTGTGTGTTTTTACCACAAAGTGTGTGTGTGTGTGTGTGTGTGTGTGTGTGTGTGTGTGTGTGTGTGTGTGTGTGTGTGTGTGTGTGTGTGTGTGTGTGTGTGTGTGTGTGTGTGTGTGTATAATGATGGAGTAACAACTCACTGATTATACCTTATGTTGAAAAACATATAAAAAATATCTTAAAATCTCTGTTATCATTTAATTATAAAAAAATAAATAAATAAAAAGATATATACAAGAGATATCTCTAAAGTAAAGACCCCTGGGAAATTTCTCTCTTTAAGGTTGGCGAACCTGTGTCGTTCATGGCCAAGCTAGTAATGTACACACTACATTATTGTCTGTAAGTTGTCGCGTTGTAGTATCTTTGATTACGTGCGAGTAATTACGTTATAAAATGAATAGGAAAATCGACGTTTCCGCCGAATGTGAAATACGTGGAGTCATCCGTTTCTAAACCATCAAAACGTTAAGCCAGTTGAAATTCATAGGCAGTTGGTTTCTATGTACGGTGATAATTTAATGAATGAAAGAAACGTCCTAAAATGGTGTGAAAGTTGTAGAAATAACAGAATTATTGTGTACGATGAAGAACGTTCAGGGAGGCCCTCGATAATCACCGAGGACTTGTTGAAACGCGTCGATGATGAAATCAGAAAAGATTTTCACTCAACGATTTCCGACCTGGCCCTTTTTCCTGATTTTTCAAAAGCTGTTATCGGTCGCATTGTTCATGATCATTTAGGCTTCAGAAAAGTTTATGCAGGTTGGATCGCACGTCTTAATAGAATGACACAAAAAAATCCGAATGGGATCTGCTTTTGCAATTTTTGATACGCTACACAGAAAAAGGTAATGAGTTCCTTAATTCAGTTCTTAGCAGCATTGATACGTGGATTTCGAATTACACGCCAGAGAGAAAACTGTCAAGTGAATGGCATCATCCTCAATCACCAACAAAGAAAGGTCAAGCCACAGCTATTTGGGCGCAGATTGATGGTCACAGTCTTTTAGGATCTGTTTGGCATACTGCTGTTTTGATTTCTTGCCACATGGAAGAAATAGAAATACAGAAGCCTACTGAAAAACTCTACGTAACATACGACGCGCCATTCAAAATCGGCGACGTGGGCTGCTGACCGATGGCATCGTCCTGCTGCACGATATAGCACGTCAACATATTGCGGGTCCAACTCGTGATTCACTGAGAACATTTTGATGGGAAATTTACGATCACCCACCCTATATTCCGGACTAACCTCCTTCTGATTACCATTTGTTTGGGAAATTGAAAGGAGTTTTGAGTGGTGAGCAATTCGCGGGTGATGATGAACTTAAAAATGCTGTTATCAGTGGCTAAATGGACTGGCGGCAGAAAAATACGACGAGGGTATATTGAAGCTGATGTATCGCTACAAATAAATATCTTAATTCATGTGGCGATTATACCAGTATAGAGTAGTAGTATAAGGTATGTAGTTCAAGAGAAATAAAAAATATTTATAACGTTTTCTGACTATATTTGTTTACAATTAAACTGTCTTTACTTTAGATATAACCTTCAGTATTTGTGTATACGAGTATCTTTTATATATATAAAAGATATAAATTTGATATATTTTTAATACTTAACAATCTTTAATATATATACAGACAAGCGTTCAGACAAGAATTGCTTCTTATTTTTGAAATCTATTAATGGGTAGTTATTTTTTTTCTTTTAAGTGAAAGAATAAGTAGTTAAAAAATAGTTTTAAGTTACTTCTAAACAGCTATATAAAATAAACTTTTAATTTTATTACAACTATAAAATTTTGGACGGATAAGTGAAGAGCCAAATTCTACCTACTTAGTTTCTTCGTAATCTAAAATATTTATAGAAAAAATGTAGAACTCAGAATTCCAGTAAATAATACAACAGAGTTCTGAAAGGTGTTTTTTTATTAACTCGATTTCATCAAACGCGGTATGTATAATTTAATCTTGTGTAATAATAATCTGGATTTATCATTATTTTCACTTTTATATAATTATACATTTTATTATTTATTTTTTAATTTATTACTTATTTCAGGAACTCAAGTCGGAGAGGTATCGTTTTAAAGTGGTTGTAACAGAATTACAACAAGCGACAGCTGAAGATTATCAGACAGCTTTAGTGGCCTTCATAAACTGTCTTATTATCTCCACACCTCAGTTACATGACCGCATCCGCGTTAGAAATGAGTTTATCGGTAAGTGGTCTTAATAGTTATATTATAATGTACTAAAAGTATCGTAATAGTGTAATCGAAATGCAATAACCTACATAAGTATGATTTCAACCCTTTCGGCTTTAATTTTATTACGTATTATTATTGTTATTATAAAATTACATTAGAAACCACAACAGTAATAATTTCATAATGACACAAGTTGTTGTACTTCTGATAATTTAATATAGACTACTAGTTTTAACATTCCATTATCTTTTATTATTTAAGATTTTATGTTGTTTATTTAATTTTATTATGTTTCATGAGATTTATTATTTTATAAGTGTATGCAATAATACTTTAATGGAATTTTATATTATTATTTTCAACCAATTATAACTTTAATAAATTTAATTCAATTATTCTATTAATATTTAAATAACTCTTCCTTACCGGTTTTTGTTCCAATTGTAGATAACATTTTTTTAATCTATTTATTACTATTTATTTCTTGTTGTCTAAAAAATTAAATAACAGATTTGTTTTTCTGAATCAAGATTAACAGATATAATGAAGAATTTTTTACAACAAATCAATTAAGATATCGTAAACAAATAAATTACAAGTTTGTATATTAATTACAAATACGTAATGAATGAAAGAAACGTCCAAAAATGGTGTGAAAGATGTAGAAATAACAGAATTTATGTATACGACGAAGAACGGTCGAGGAGGTCCTCGATAATCACCGAGAACTTGTTGAAACGCGTCGATGATGAAATCAGAAAATATTGTCTCTCAACGATTTCCGACCTCGGCCTTTTTTTTCCTAATGTTTTAAGAGATGTTATTAGTCGCATTCGCATTGTTCATGATCAATTAGGCTTCAGAAAAGTTCCACATGAATAGATATTAGAAAAAGTTACCGAGGTAGCTAAAAAAATTAATAAAAATTTTAAATATTGGATATTGTCGAGTGTTCGCGGCTCGATCAGGATATTGAGAGATTGACAATTGAAAATGTTTATATAATTATAATTTATTAGTTTAAAAACATAAATAAACTGAGACATAACAAGAAACTGAGTAATAACAATGATAATAAACGACAATTATAAACAATTCACAATAATAATCAGAATAATAATGGCAATAACAAACAATAATAATAATAATAAATATCAATAATAAGCAAATAATAATCATAGCAATCACAACCACAACAGCATTGCTTTAATTGTGGGGCAGAAGGGCATCTTCGGAAACACTCTCAAACTGAAGCTAAATGCTCCTTATGTAAAGCTCAGGGACATTTACTTGGGAGTCGTGGCTGTAGGACCAGCAGTAAGAAATGAGACCCGCCCGCCTTTGTTCTTGGGGACGACCTAGGGTTGGGACAGCCTCGTCCTGGAGGGGTGGGACGCTCAGGTGTCCCATTTTCGGTGATTGGACGGGGACTGCCTTTGGAACTACACGCCGCGAGGGGGGAGGTAAATTAAAACCGTATTCTCAGTGGGGGATCCCTTGGGGTTCCCCATTAGAGACGTGGTGTCAAGACCGGAGTCCCGGTGGGGAGACCCCCTTGGGACCCCTCATTAGAGCCATGGCGAATGATTAAAGACAGAGTCCCAACTACTTTTAAAGTTTTATGAATGTCGAATTCAGAAATATTGTTATGGAATCGTACAATCAGTATTTTTCAATTCCATTTTTTAAACGTTTTATTTGACATATACTATTTTACTCGTATGAGTTTCAAAACATAATGGAGTTTTTTTAGGAATAGCATAAAAAAATCCTACATTTCTGTTTTTTACCTATTTTAGGTAGATGTCATAAGAAAGCGACCTATTGTAATGGGTACTATGATTGTACTTCCGAAATATTTCGACATAACTTCGCGTTTCACATTCCCCAAACCCAAAACTACCGTGAATTCAAAAGTTTATATATATATATATATATATATATATATATATATATATTTCACTTTTTTGTGGACATGATAACTGCTGTAATATTGCGCCAATCATTTTCAAATTGATAAATAAAGTATAACAATCTAAAATTTCGGTCGAGTGCGTTAACAGTCAAAATCGGACCATGGGGGTAGAAATGGTGGGAGGCTTTTTTCGAAAAAACAAAATATCGCTACAACTTTCTTATTAAGTAAAATATCGAATTCGTTTAAAGTTGCTACTATTCTTTGGATAAGGCTTAAAAATTATCTAAGTAAAGCTTTTTTGATATCACCAACCACTGGGCCAGGGTTGGAAAAATGGGATTTCGAGGATAAAAAAAAATCATACCTCCCTTAATAAGCAGAGTATCGAATCGGTTTAAAGTGGTCGTTAGTCCTCTAAACATTACCTAAAATTTTGTCTGTAAATATTTTTAATATGACCAACCTTTACGGCAAGAGAAAACCAAAATGTTGCTGGAATTATAAGAGGATGGGAATTGTACGCTAAACATGAGAAACTTTTTTCACATGCAAGCATTGTCGTATTGAGTAAATTTCAAGTTTTCTTAACTTTAACGTGGAAATCTTTTTTATACTCTATTTAGCACCGGTGAAATCTACCTCCGCCTTCCGGCGTGCTAAAAGGGATTTATTTTTATATAGTTACCTAATAATGTTGTTTTTTCAGTGTTGTCAATTTAAAAGAATTTGACGTTATGCTATTAAATAATTGTTACTTAATGGATCTTGCACCAATAACATGAATCTTTTAATGTTTACTTCATGAAATTCAGTTCACTAGTTCTGGAGTTTATGGAGCACACTACGCAATGAACCGGAAAGTTTAAAGGTAATAAATGCAATAAATTTACTAGGAAGAAATAGAGGTGAAACGCCATCTGATTATTAATAAAGACCAATTAAGTTGTTATTAGAAAAAAAAATGGTAAATTAAACTAAGTAAATCGAAATTTTGAAAAATTATTTAATGATTTTACGTTAGTTTTATAAAACCTATTATTCGATTTCATAAGAGCATATGATTTAAAATCAATTGTATCGTTCGCTCTGTATAAAAACCAGCGCACAAACAATAGGCCGTAACCACACTGCAGTCATAAAAATGTTTCACAAGTTGAATCTGAAGAAGCAATGTTAACTATTAAAAAATGTCAGCAGTATAAAATTACAACTAATTTCTTTAAATATGTTAACATAAATAAAATGAAAGTTATCTCAGGTAATAACTGCCATGACAAATGCTGAATAAAACGTCTTCGTGAAATCATAGATCTTCTTTCAATTATTACACCGCTTACTACCCTCGCCTTTACGCTAAACATAGGCATATTGTATAGAACCTGGGATTATAGCTGTTCCACTTTGTAATACTAGGAAGCTGTTGTACGTTTTTTAAAGAGCACTAAATTTCTAATAGTTTAGTTGAAAATTATTCTTTTCTGTAAAATTTTTTTTTAATTAACAGAACACAAAATCTTTACTTCTCAATATACATATTTAGGTCTCTCCAAGCCTCTAAGCCTTCCTGGCAAGTGCCCATTCAGTACATTACATATACATTAACAATGAAAAGTACATATACAGAACAAAATAAATTAATAATTAAACAAATTTATGTAATAAACAACAATTTAAAACAAAATTGTGTATTACAAAACAAAACAAATCGTCTTGTTCCGGATACACTTACATACCAGGAGGAGGGCAGACAACCCCCTCTGTTTATACTGTGGGACGTTGGACACATCGGAACACGTCATATTCGACTGCCGGGCGTGGGTCACCGATCGCCACGGTTGTGAAATGGTCAGTGGGCTCCTTGCATTCGAGATCGTCGAGCGTATGTAGTCAAGAGTGGAGGAGTTTCGGGCAATAACCTGTTTTATATCAAGTATTCTTCAACAGAAAGATCAAGACGACGAAGCGGCAAGGGTTGAGGGATAGCCCCCTACGGAGCTGCCGTTCGTCGGTGCTTGTACTTAAGGGCGGCAGTGATGAGACACTGGGACTCCCTCGTCCCTTCGTGAAGAAGACCGACCCTCTGTCTGGGCCCCTTCACGGATCTCCACATTAGAGGTTAAGGCGTCAGGACCAAGTGTCAGCATGGAAAGGTCCACTGGAAGTCCGAAGAACGCGACCGTTGAGTGGGGGGGGGGGAGTGAAGGAAGGACAGCTCCCTGCGGTGCCGTCGTTCGTCCGAGCTTGCGCAGGTGGGCGGTGGTGATGATACACGGAGATTCCGGATTCCCCTTGCCCAAAGGCACATCTTGGGGCCGTGCGGGGCTTTATTGCGGATCCGGTCCCAGGATAGGAAGTTGATAAGGTGGTTAGGTTTTAGTCGATAGGGCGCAGGTATACATATGCACTTTAATAACAACCAGCGGAACCTGTTGCGAGTCCGACACTTGTCCGTAAATGGGATTCCCACTTCATCAGGAGAAAAAAAATGAATAAAAAATAAAAATACTCTTAATTATAAAAAAATATTTAGTGACGTCATAAAAGTGGTTGCGATAAAAAATATATATTTAAATTGTAACAAAATATTAAAGAATTTAACTGTTTGTTGCTTTAACTTTAATGGATATTCTAGATTTTATATTTTCAGAGGCTAACCATTGAAATCCGTATTTCTTAACCAAATTATAATTTGTTATCTTTTATTTCTTTCGGTAACATTTTATATAAACTTGGAACACAACTTTCAATAACTTTCTACCATATAAATTATTTTATTTAGAAACAAAAAATAAATTTTTCTACCTAGTTTGATGAATAGTTTTTTTTTTTAGTTTTAAAATAATTTTTCATATGGAACATACATACAAGTATTAACTGATAAAAACCTATAGGTGATAGCGAAGATACAGCTTTAAAACTTACCAGTATTATTAAAAAAAGTAAATAAATTTAATAATTGAAATTATTAAGAACCAAAATATCAATCAAAAAATGAAATGTTGTAGTAGTTTTTTTTTTTAAATGTTTGGATGACAGATAAAATCCTGTTTTTTTTAGATATTAATATACGTTTGAAAACGTTAGAAGTAAGTGAAGGATACATAACAATGTTTGTAAAATATCTGCCTTATTGAAAAAAATCTATCAGAAAAATTATTTAAACTACACACAAAACTTTGATTTTTAATGTTAGTTGAACACAATATTGAAATTATGCCATATTGAACGTAAAATGTGAAAAGCAGGCGAAAACTTAATATTTTTTTATACATAATTTTCTGTAATTTATGTTTTTGTCTTTTTTTAAAGGAATTGCAGTTCACAATAACAGAAATTTCCGAGTTTTAATATAGTTTAAATCATTCGTTTTTTAATTATATATTTCATGCGAAATATATTTTAACTCTTCAACATATTTTTCTTACGTGACGCACAATATTAGATTACCAAGACGCCTACAATATTTAAAGATACTACATGTTGTAAATAGCAGTATGGTGGTTTGCCTAACCTAAGCCTAATTATCATTATGGTCAACATCTTTTCTAAATTAATCAAATTTTATTATACAGAACTATCTACAATTCCAGTAATGGATATTACTTGTAAGTATAAATTACAGTGAATACAATTAATATGCATGCGAATATGAGGGGGCATGATAAATTTATTAATTTATATGTTACTTGTTCATGAATACGTAATTTATTCAAAATCTACTCTATGTTAGTTAAAGTAAATAATTTCATCCTCTTAACGGATATTAAACAAAATTACACAATAGAGAAATGTTGGAATTAATACAAATAGTCAAAAAGCTTTTTTTTCTTTAAAAGATATCTTGTAATTTTTAGATAACTGTATTCTTTAGTTTCATCAGTTTACAGGTAACATCTAAAAAATTAGTCAAATCTTTACCTGAAATATTTTTATATTTGAAAAACGTTTTAGGCAGACAAGCTAAAAGTAATTTTATAACGAACATTTTTTTAGATAATTTATTCAATAGTAATCCATTTAAAATTACACGGATTAAAATATTAGCTTTTCGTTTAAACTTTTTCTTAATTGTAATTGATAGTTTCTGTTGTTAAATTAATTAACATTGTTTTCTTCACAATATGTGGTTAGGTTACCAAAAAATTTTGAAGTTTAGTATTTTGAAATTTTCTTACTTTAAAAAAAAATCCCTTTCAGCACGCCGGAAGGTGGAGATAGATTTCACCGGTACGAAGTAGGGGATAAAAAAGATTCCATCTTTAAAGTTAAGAAAAACTTCAAATTTACTCAATACGACAATGATTGCATGTGAAAAAAGTTTAACATATGACAAGCTCCATTTTCTTGCAATTCCAGCAAAATTTTTATCATCCCTTGCCGTAAGGGTTGTTCATATCAAAACTTGTTTCAGACAAAAGTTTTAGGTAATGTTTAGAAGACTAACGACCACTTAAAATCGATTCAATACTTTGCCTGATAAGGGAGATATGAATTTTTTTGTCTTCGAAACCCTTCAGTGGTTGGTGATATTAAAAAACTTTACTTAGATAAGTTTTAGGTCCTTATCCAAAGAAGAGAAGCAACTTTAAACGAATTCGATATTTTATTTAATAAGAACGTTATAGCAATATTTTGTTTTTTCAAAAAAGCCCCCTCCCCCAATGGTCCGATTTTGGCCGTTAACGAACTCGACCGAGATTTTGGGTCGTTATATCTCATATAGTATCAATTTGCAAGTGATTGGCGCAATATTACGACAGTTATCGTGTCCACAAGAAAGTGAATATATATATATATATATATATAAACTTTTGAGCTGACGGTGGTTTTTGGGTCTGGGGGATGTGAAACGCGAAGATACTTCGAAATTTTCCGGATGTCGAATCATGGTACTCATTACAATAGGTAGCTTTCTTATGAAATTATCTAAAAATTACTAATGATTTTCTTTTCAGTTCTGTGCTGATATATTTAAAAAAGATTTTTTAAAACTTTACCACATTATCTTACTTAGTAAAAAAAAAATAAAATTTAATAAACAAAAGGTATTATTTTTTTAAATAAAATGAATTCAGTGATTAAATCCATTTTTCTAGAATGTAAGGTGATTACAATTGTAACCGAAATTCACTTTTTTCTCACTCATTTAGATTTAAGGATAGTTTATACTTAAGTGATGCAGAAGTCTCATGAGTGTTTTTCTTTTTATAATGATTTGTGTGTGTGTGTGTGTGTATATATATATATATATATATATATATATATATGTGTGTGTGTGTGTGTGTGTGTGTGTGTGTGTGTGTGAGCGCGCTAAATAAATATGAGTTCCATAAATATTTTCATATTTTTTTATTGATGGACTGGTTTGATGCACTTTCCATTGTTTTCTATTTTATCTCAAACAGTTAGCCTTTACGTAACACCTACATCTGTAACCTCTGTAGCCATCTGTAACCATTAGCTGTTTCATATATTATTTATCTTTCTTAACAATTTTTACCATCTAACACTTTCTTCTACAACCAAATTTACTAATCCTGGACACATAAGTACATTACTTATCTACTATTTATATTTTTACAAGTTTCTACCACAGCCTCTCTCTTCCAATTCATGTTATAACTTTTTCATTTCTGGTTTTTCAAAACACCTTATTCTCCTGCAGTAACAGATTCAATACCAACACATTTTTTTTCTTTTGTGAAATCTTTTATCAAAGCAAATTTGCTTATGATATCTTTTTACTTAGATTATTGTCCTTTGAAAATTTACAGCATAAATAACAAACTTCTGCTAGCTTATAGTATACTAACTTTTCCTGTCTTAACATGTAAGATTATTTAAAGTTATTCTATATTAAACATTATTCTTTTTTCAGTCATATTTGTTGTACTTTTCAATCCAAAGTCTCTACCAATCGTGAATCCATACTATTTATTACTTCTGACTTATTCACAGTTTCGACCAAATTAAGAATAAATCCATCAGATACTAATGGTTTTTTTATGGACTCTACCGTTAAATAACTATCATTTCCTTTATTTTTTCTTATAGGTAAAAATTAAAGGAAATTAAGAAGATGGGCTATGTGATTGTTCTTTCTCTTTTTATACTATTATTTTTTATTTCTCATTTTTTCATAAATATTATTTTAATTTAAAATTAATCTGTATTTACATTTTTAACATTTTTGGTGATCGTGGTTGAGAATTTTAATTTTTTGTGCTCATTTCTTTAACTTAAGTTGAAAATAGATGTGGTATACATAGAAGTGGTTTTTTTTATTCAATTCTTAACATTTTAACCGTTTTAACTTTAATTTTTATTTTGGTAAACACATAAACAATATGCGAAAATTAGATGAATATTTGTTGAATTGTTCTTAGTTATACTCAATTTAAGATCGAAAAAAATTTAGGTTTTGTTGACTGTGAGTGGTATATTTTTCATACTCACTTATGTAGTAGTAGTAAGTCACCTTGCTGAGTGGTTGAAACTGTTTTTTGTGTTGAGCTTTTTCGTGTAACTATTCTTTACGGATCAAAGTTATTTTTGGTAATTTTTTAAAATTAGAATGAGTTGATAATTTTTCAAAAGAAAACAAAATAAAATAACGAAAAGTTGGTATTTTTGCGCAGAAGTGTGCAATAATTTTTTACTTTTTCAGCGAAAAATTTTAGCTTTCTGAATTTTTTGTTAAATATTGTCAGAATACAAGGGGAACCTTAGTTGTATTAGCCATGATCTACTTTTTTTTTAATTTTCGATTTTAACGTTCTTCAATAGGTTTTTTCTGATGAAATATCGTACAAACTTATTTTCATTTTAATATTTTTAATAAAGAGAAACTAGCATTTCTAAGATTTTTATAACTAAAGATGTATCTTATTTGTCGTTCAAATAAAACTTTTTTTTTAACATCCGGGTCCACCGTTAGGTATTGCTTCAGCGGATGAGATGAATGATTTCTAGCGTGTATGTAAATGCCATGCCTGACAGGGATTTGAACCCTGGACCTCCGGATGAAATATAACGTTTAGTTTTCGTGAAACTACATTGGATTATTCCCATTAAACTTCAGAAGAAACTAATTCTATATACAAAGAAACTTTCGAAAAGATAAACCATATCCTTCTAAAATTAAGGAAAAAATATCGTTCACCAAATTCATTTCTTGCCGGTATCTTTCTTAGGTAATCCTTATTACAATAAAAAACTATAAATTCAAAAACTTCATTCATAATCATTCTTTCCATACTCCTCTCTCCAAGGAACTAAGAAATTAAAAGGTTACCTCTTTTAGCTTTGCCATCGCTACAACTATAAACTGGTAACTTTCATTGGGTAAAAATGAGAAATTTTCTTTAATTTAAATAATATTCTATTCGAAATGTTATCACGAGTTCTTTTGACTTCTAAATTTGACGAGAAATGTACGGAAGACATTAATATATAGATTGTTAGAAATATTTTCACAATTCAGTTTTATTATCGTTAAATTTAGCATTTGAATTATATATTTCTTCCTAGATTTTCTTTTAGTGGAATAGATAATGCTGTCCACAAAAACAAGTGATTAAGATAAATATTGATAATAGTTCATTATTTTTTTTAATTTTCTTAAATATTCTGATTTTACACGACTGCCCAAAGAAGTAGTGCATTTAGAGTGTATGTATGTATGTTTTTTCCACCATACCAGCTCAACGGCAGAACCGATTTAGATGTATGACCACGCGTTGGAATCCTTATTTACCGGGATTGTCACAGGTTATATAAATAAATATATGTATGTAGTAGTGAAGATTTTCCGGTTGAAGCACAAACTTTTATGAACTGTGAGCCTCTATCAGTGAGTAAGCTGGGTTTCAAATAAATGATTCGAATCAATCGAATGAATAAAATAATAAAAATAATAGAATTAAATTTACGTTAAAATAAAATAATCTATAATCTATATAAATAAAAATCAATGTTTGTTTGTTCCAACTTAACTCGAGATCTACCAGACAGATTTGTCTAAAATTTTGCACACCTACACTTTGAAGACCTGCAGTGAATATAGGCTAATTTTTTTGGACCTCCGACATAACGGTTGCGAGTTATCGGCGTTAAAGTTACTTTTTTTTATTTTGGCAACATTGGATTAATTTGTTCGCATGCTTTAAAAGTTAAAATTCATATGATTTTAGTTTGTTTTTTCAATTTGATGCGGATTCGTGTTCCAATTTTGACAACACTTAACGATTGTGATAATAGCAAAGTACTTTTTTGTAGATTCTTTATATTGCTGGTAGGAGATTAAAATCAGAGGTGGTAGAGAAATTAGGTTTTTACAATGGCCGAGTCGTATGAAATTATTTTTAACGTAGGCTATCTATTTTTTCGAGTTCAGACGCTTGCAGTTTCTCGTGCGGATTGCTTTTGCTATGACAATTAACAAATCTGAAGGGCAATCGCTTCAAGTGTGTGATGTCCATTTGCAAAATCTATGCTTTTCCAACGGGTAACTGTATGTGGCTTGCTCGCGAGTTGGTAACCCCACGGATCTTTTTGTGTACGCGCCCGAAGGAAGAACGTAAAATGTTGTGTATCTGAAAGCACTACAATAGTTAAGGAATATTTAATTGCTTTGTTATTAATGATTTTCTTAATTATAATCTTTAAGTATTATTATGGAATCCCAAGTTATTCTTGATTATGTTTTTTGTAATTTTTATAAATCTGCATGAAAAGTATCCGTGTAGCATTGAAAAATTTAGAATTCGTAGTCTGTAATCCATCAATTTTTCAAATTAAGTTATTTAAATTAAATGTAAAACTATAAAAGCGTTTAAATTGAGTCCCAAAGTTTTCAGTTACAAAATTTAGGTTGAAAATTTATTACAAAGGATAGCTGAGTAAAAATGAACCCTATCTAAGAAAAGTATGGTATTTATTTAAAAGTGATTCATGTAAAAAAGTTGAAGTTATTTTTACAGACTGTATGCAAACATTAGAAGGTGGGGGCTGAAAGGGGTTTCACCCTCAGTTAAAAAAAAAAAATCACGTTGTTTTTTCCAAATTATCTACCGAAAATGTTTTCAGAGTTGTTATATGGGAGTTATTTTTTGAGGGGGGTTTGGGAGCGCAGCCCCCATGTCGGTAAATTAAAAAAAAACTGGATTTTCTGTTATCAGATAAAGTATCTAAATTGCATGAAATTTTTTGTAAAAACATTAAGCTCTTAACTTGGAGTAAAGTTGATAACTCAAAAATTTTCCAGTTGAAAAAAGAAGTTTGGAAACCTGGAAAACCAAAGCGCCGAGCGGCTAGTATTATATAAAGAGGAAAAGGGTTTTTGTTTGTTTGGGATAAACAAAAAACTACTCGATCAAACGCAGCTAAATTTTTACCCATGTTTCTTGTATAAATGAGTAGGTATTACAACTCGAAAATAAATAAATATATATGTAGTAGGAGGATGAAATGGGAGAAACAATACTGAGATCTGAATTTAAGAGAGCATTAAAAGATTTAAATGGCAGAAAGGCTCCTGGAATAGACGGAATACCTGTAGAATTACTGCGCAGTGCAGGTGAGGAAGCGATTGATAGATTATACAAACTGGTGTGTAATATTTATGAAAATGGGGAATTTCCATCAGACTTCAAAAAAAGTGTTATAGTTATGATACCAAAGAAAGCAGGGGCAGATAAATGTGAAGAATACAGAACAATTAGTTTAACTAGTCATGCATCAAAAATCTTAACTAGAATTTTATACAGAAGAATTGAGAGGAGAGTGGAAGAAGTGTTAGGAGAAGACCAATTTGGTTTCAAGAAAAGTATAGGGACAAGGGAAGCAATTTTAGGCCTCAGATTAATAGTAGAAGGAAGATTAAAGAAAAACAAACCAACATACTTGGCGTTTATAGACCTAGAAAAGGCATTCGATAACGTAGACTGGAATAAAATGTTCAACATTTTAAAAAAATTAGGGTTCAAATACAAAGATTATGGAGGTAGAAGAATTTTGTTATTTGGGAAGTAAAATTACTAAAGATGGACGAAGCAGGAGCGATATAAAATGCCGAATAGCACAAGCTAAACTAGCCTTCAGTAAGAAATATAATTTGTTTACA
The DNA here is from genome assembly GCF_047948215.1 of Lycorma delicatula. Lineage (NCBI taxonomy): Eukaryota > Metazoa > Arthropoda > Insecta > Hemiptera > Fulgoridae > Lycorma > Lycorma delicatula. The sequence continues at coordinate 115,439,063 of NC_134461.1, read as the reverse complement.
TCAAACATTAATTTAAATGTCAGGAAAAGATTTTTGAAAGTGTTTGTTTGGAGTGTCGCTTTATATGGAAGTGAAACTTGGACAATCGGAGTATCTGAGAAGAAAAGATTAGAAGCTTTTGAAATGTGGTGCTATAGGAGAATGTTAAAAATCAGATGGGTGGATAAAGTGACAAATGAAGAGGTATTGCGGCAAATAGATGAAGAAAGAAGCATTTGGAAAAATATAGTTAAAAGAAGAGACAGACTTATAGGCCACATACTAAGGCATCCTGGAATAGTCGCTTTAATATTGGAAGGACAGGTAGAAGGGAAAAATTGTGTAGGCAGGCCACGTTTGGAGTATGTAAAACAAATTGTTGGGGATGTAGGATGTAGAGGGTATACTGAAATGAAACAACTAGCAGCACTAGATAGGGAATCTTGGAGAGCTGCATCAAACCAGTCAAATGACTGAAGACAAAAAAAAAAATATGTAGTAGCGAAGATTTGCCGGTTGAAGTACAAATTTTAATGAATTGAATTAATGAACTGTGAACTGTTGTTCAAACTGGGTTTGAACTGAATGATTCGAATCAGTCGAATGAATAACATTACAAAAATAATATAATTAAATTTACTTTAAATAAAATAATATTAAATAAATTTAAAAAACTCTTGTTTAAAAATAATGGGCTTCCCGTGAGGACAGCGTGTAAGGCTAGATTGGTGAAGTATGGTAGCACCTGGTGGGAGGCTAGACCGATCATCACCATCAACTGGTGAGAAACGGGGTGCTCTTGTTTTGGAAGGTACAATTGGGTGCTCTTATAGTATATCTGAAAACAGTCGTCCGATTTTCAAAATTCAAACGGGGTATTTGTTAATAGGGTGAAGGTTAACTTTTTTGCATGCATCAGGTACATTCTCTGTATTTCCGAATAATCATGATCTAACTGATTACAGTTATTAGGAAAAATTGATATATCTTCGCAAAAAATCTTCCGATTTTCATTTGTTAATGCGATCTGTATATTTTCATTTATGTTAATGACATTAATGAAACTGCATGTGTTCTTGAAATATTTTTTGTTGTACAAAAAGGAGTGTAATGTATTTAGGGTGTATATATGTATGTTTGTTCCACCGTAGGAGCTCAACAGCTGAACCGATTTAGATATATGATCCTGTACTGGAATCCTTACGTTACCGGGAGTGTCATAGGCTGTATAAATATATATATATACAGCATAAGTAAATTTTTATATGTATTCATATAAATTTTAAAAGACATTATTTTAATTGTACTGTATACACAATTGTCACCCGCACGCTCTTTAAATATCCTATATTAAAGAGCAATGTTTGTCACCAGAGGTTTTTTTTTTTGGCAGTCGTGTTTTTTAATGTTTAATATTTATCTCATGTTATTGGAAATCTTTGAAATGTGTGCGTATGTTAGGTAACATAATCTAAAAATTATACGGAACTTGATAAGAAATGCAAATCACTCATGAAAACGGCAAATCATTTCCAGTAATAATAAATTTAACAGAACAAGCTTACTAGAAGAATTGGAAGTGTATTGGTTCCTCGTTGCATTCATACACAACCGAATATATTACTTCCAACAGTGTTTCAAGTCACCGAAATAAAGGTAATATTCATTCTACAAGTGGCATCTTCACTTATTCATCACAAAGACTGCCTGCACAATGAACATCATTACTTTCAGGAAAAGCAACGCTTATTAGTTGTACTTATAACTTATAACATTTACACTTAGTCATGACTCGGTATTTGTGATAAATACACCAGGATATAACAATTTAATGAGCCATTTTCTACATGAAAAATTATTATACACATTGTTTCCTATCAGTAGAGGAATAACAAGTAATTTAAAACGAATTAAAAAAATAATAATTTGTACCAATTACAACTTATATGTAATGTGAAAAATGTTTTAAATTAAAATTTTTAAAATTATTGCTATTATTACATCACATGTGTAATCAGATTAATCCACAGAAACTACTTAGATTAAAAATATAAATTAAATATTTCAAGTCAAGTTTTGCATTCTTTAATTCAAAAATTAACTTGAATTCAAGTGCTTATTAGCTTTTATACAAGAATAGTAAGGTATATTGAACTGATAATTTCAAATCAATGACCTCAGTGTACCGATATTATAACATAATATTATAACCAGACGCACGTCCATGTATTCCGCTCAAGCATTTTGCTGACTGACATCGGACATTATACTTATATGCTACTGCGTATAAGGGCAACATTGCGCATGCTTAAACGTGTCTCTTACTCTGTAATATTGTTGTAATTTTTTCATACAGTCGTTAGTTGTACAACAGAAAACATCTCAGTTCCTGCATTCTTGACTAATCACTGCACCTTACTAAAAGGATTAGTGTTTGATCGTAAGCACTACATTGAACCCACTTGAGTTGTTTTTTCTTCTTCTTTTAACAACGCTACTACATCTATCTGAAGTACGTTATTTATTGTTAATAATTTATGTATCTAAGATTTTTTTTAATACTTATTTTTTATATTATATATATATATATATATATATATATATAATTTTTTTTTTAATCTTTCTTATAACATTTATTCTTGTCTAATTTTTAGTAAAAACATTACATCCGCTTTCAAATCTGCTTCCAGTAGTTTATAATTAGTTCTGTTAAATATTTTAATATAATTTTTAATAATTAAATTACCATAAAAGATTGTTTAATATCATATTTTAATACTCAGCCTCAGCAGATTAGCCGATAGTAATATTGGCTGAATTTGTAAATCTCATATAATCTTTCGATTACTTCATTTCGTTTTCACATTGTATTTGTTAAAATTTTCATATACATTTTTTAAAAGTTTGTATAGGTTACCCTTCTTAATTAATAATAAAATTAACGGAATTTTTTAAGGTGAAATTTGGTTTTATTCTATTCCTAAAATTGAAACTAATATTGATGTATATTATCGATTAATTTCTTAAATTTTGTTTAAAAACACTCGATTTTACAAAATAAAGTTTATTTTTAGTTTTTCTTTAATAACCGCATTATTATTATTATTATGTTTAAAAATAGACACAACTTTAAAAAAGAGCACGTTTCGTTGCTTTTGAATGTCATGATCAGGTTAAAGTATTAATATAATAAAAATAAGAACTATGTAGAATATCTCACATATAACAAAAAAAAATGTATTTACACGTATCGCGTAAATTTTTAAATTTTGTACCCATTTTTTCTTTTCAAATCTCTAAATTTTTACTTTGTGAATTTTAATTTATTTATTTCCCTTCTTTTTTTTATATCCCTGTATGTATTTTTTAATTAAATAATTTTAATTTCTTAATTTTTGTTCATTGAAATTAAAATAATAATAAAGAAGATCATAACTGTATAAATTAATCGTTCAATACCTATCTTTATCTTCATCAAACTTTATCGTTCGTATTTCTCTCTCAATAAGATTTTTAATTATTTAAGGGTATTTACTTAGATTTTAATTAAAAAATTCTGATTTAAATGTTGTTTATATGATATAAAAAATCTAAACTTATTTATATATATACATAGATGTATCACGAAGTTCTCCCTGGGTTTTTATAACCAATTCTACTCTTACAAATAACGTAAAAAGTTAATTTATAAACATATGTCCTAAAAAGTTCTTTTTCAAGTTACTGCTAGTGAAAGATTTTGCTCGGATTTCAGCTACCCGGGTGAAATGACGTCATACTGAAATTTTTAGGACGTTACTTAAGGGAAAAAATTATTGATTTCTTATGGTTTTTGACCTGAAAAAATCGAATAAAATAGATCCCAGAACCGTATCTGCATTAGTTTTTGAGAAATTTAGAGTGAAAACCAATAAATAGAAGTAATAAACTGTGTTTTTTACGTTTGACTTAACAATAACTTTCTTAAATGGGTAATAAACACACATAAAAGTTTTAAAACTTGTGAAGAACATATATCAGTAATATAGCAATGTCAAAGCTAATGTAGTGTTTAAAATTATTTTAAGTAAAACAGATTACTATACTTTAATAACTATGATTTTATTAAATATTGCTAATCGGAATTTTAGTTAATCGATTTTGATAAGCTGTCGAAATTTAAAGTGAACAATAAATTGAAACCATTATAGTAAATCGGCAACTATTTCAATTACATTTATAGTAAAAAATAATTTTAACTTAATTTATAATTAAAATATACGAATACAAATGTGTTTTAAACATTAATAATAATTTAACTATTTAAAAGTAAAACACACGTTATAGAAAAAGTAAATACAAATTATTAAACATTATGTTAATAAAATGATTTATCCGACTATATCAAGCGGAGGGTAAACATTTTGATGTGTTTAGTTTGTTTGGCTGAGACTCCAGAACTTCTGATCTAACTTTAGAATATAGATATAAAACGATTTGTCACATTTGCATCAATATTACGCTGGGTATTTGACATTTTAATAAAATCAAAACAGTCCTACCAGATTGTTTTTCAGATTAATAATCCGTTTTTTACTTCTATTTACGATGTAAATGAAGTATTGCGATCGCGAAAAATTTCAGATTTCAATGGAAATATCGATTTTCATCATCCCTGAATCTATTTTGCCTAGTTTCGGCGTGAGATCTGTACGTACGTTCTATGTATATATCTCGCAAAACTCATAAACGATTAGCCGTAGGATGTTGAAATTTTGGATTTAGGACTGTTGTAACATCTATTTGTGCAACTCCCCTTTTGATTACAATCAACTGAACCAAAAGTTTCCAAAGAAGCCCAAAATCCAAAAGAATTTGGACTTTTTCTTATCTGCAGTAATAAGCCCTCATTGAGAACTTTTCAACTATATTTGATAAGAACTATATTTTTTCATTGGTTCCAGAGTTATAGCCAAATAAAAGTGTAATTAATGAAATTTTTGGTTCTTTCAAGGGTAAGCCACATTGGTTCGAATCAGACTTCATCTCCTTTTTTAATTTAAATACTATTTAATTAATTAAATGTATTAATTATTAACATCCGATTGTAAAAAAAAATACGATTAATAATAATTCTATAATAACAATAAAAAAATTTTAAAAATATGAAAAAATATCAGAAGTTATTAATGAAATAAAATGTTATGTACTTTTCAGTTTAAAAAATGTGTACGAGTAATTTGTAATTTAATAGGCGTACGAGGAAATCATGTGGTGTCCACATCAGTTATTTTTTTTGTTTAATTATTCAAAGAAAAATGATTGAATATTCACTTTTTAAATATATAATACAATACTGTATTCTATTATATTCATAAATAATAGTTACGAAAGGTTAAAAAAAAAAATCATTATAAAAATAATAATGAGAATATTATATAGAAACATAGATTTAAAGGTTATTTAATACTAATTTATGTAATTAAAAAACAAGTTATTAATTAGAAGTTTTGTTATTTGATGTTGTTAAACTCTATGATATTTATTATAAATTAGTTCAACGGCAGTTAAAATTGCTAACTCGATTACTTAAAAAATATCCATTTCCCCCTTTTTCATGAATAATTAATACAGATCTAATTTAACTTCGTTAAAAAAATTATATAAATTCTTAGTTTTATGCTTTCTTTAAAATAGAACCAATCGTTAAAACAAAAATTCGGGTAATTTTTACATGTTTGAATTTTCAGACTTTTTTTTAAACATTTATTTGTGTAGAGTATACACACACACGCGCGCACTTGTGCATAGGTCTTTTTTTTCAGTATATTTGCGTAATCTGTACTTCATTTTAACTACTGTAGTTGATCTATAACGGATGAAAATTTGGATTCTTGTTCTGTTACTAAATAAAACATCCTTGTGAATTTTCAGCATAATCGATCAAAATTGTTACCAGTACAACAAAACTAACTTTCAATTATATAAAAATTAACCTTTGTAAACTAATTAACGCTATGAGAGATTATATTGTCATTTACATAATAGAATATTGGTAATTGGTTATTTCATTCATACATATCATCCTCATTCGACCTCTGAAGTAATATCTTACGGTGGTTCTGGAGACTAAACAGAAAAAGAAAGATGGTTATTTTTTGCCTGATGTCAAATTATGATGTTGGATTTCTGCTATCCAATGAAAAACGTAGCTTTTTTGATGTCTAATAATAATGTTTGGTATCTTTTCTATGTTTCGATCAAAACCGTTTGACTTCAAAATCCCGTTCGTGCTAGGCGTTTTCCGCACACTAAAAGATGTTCACATCGTATTCACACCAAGCTCTAAGCTTATCAACTGAATTTATTGTTAATAGTTAATAATTAATAAAAAAAAAAAAACTTTAAGCCGGATTAAATTTTTTTCTTGTACATTCGTTACTCTTTTTCTTATTTGTAGTAAAATACATTTAACATGAGTAAAATTCCAAATTTTTTTAAATTTTTCTTAGCATTTTTATCTATAAACGGATAGTTTATAAGTTACAGCAGCGAAAAACCAAACTTATTTCCTGCCTAATTAACTTGTATTTTATATTTCCTGGGGTGCTGGAAGTTCATTCGATACTCGTTGTCCTGTTTACTTTACGAAAGCAATCTTTTTTAAGGAACTCTCAGCTTATCCCATTTGAATTATGAGTATAACTTTGTGAGTACTAAGTATGCACAATTTTATTATGGTTTTACATAAATTAATATTTAAATCTTAGTTTTACTTCGATTTTGTTGACTAAACGAGAACTTACGGCAGAAAAATTATTCCGATTTTTATGAATTTTGCAATGAATTTCGTTGCTATTTTTGATGAATCTATAAGATAAATCTGTAAATATTTTGGTTGAATTTTCATTTAAAAATGGTGATACATAATTTTCATAGACTTAAGATGGAGAGGTTCAGGGGAGGGATATTTTGCGTCGCCAACCCATTGTTGACAGTAGATTGAATACGCGGTCTCCTCTCTCTATTAATGCGATCTATTTGCTATTACTAACCATTTCCAGTAAGTGTCTCAGCGGGTACGCATAAGATACTTCACTCTTTAAAATTTTCTTCCATCGTTAAGTTTATGAGACTGTTCTCTAACATGACGACAGCCAATAGTTATTAGTGTAAAAAAAAACAAAATAACATAATTTTTGGCACTGAATAAATTTAGTAACCATTAATGTATTCATGCAACCATTCATTACAATGTAAAATTTCCATTCTGCAGTTTAAATTTTATATATTATTTTGGTCTCATTCTAGAATTCCATTTCATAAATTTATTTCAAAGTAAGTGAAATCTACTGTTCACAGAACTAATATTTTAAAATTTTCTGGATATATTTTTACGTCTTTATGCATTTATCCTACAGCCTGTTCTTAAAAAAAATATTCATCACCCAATCTAGAATTCTAAAATATTTGGGAATTCTAATTTTTTTTAAATAAATTTATTTTTATAAAGTTGAACAACATGTTTTAATGAAAATTTTCTTGGTCTCCAATTTTGGAATACAATGCATATGTAGTTATTTAGAATTTCCGTTAAAAAAATTGTCCTAGATTATTTTCATCATGTATTGAACCCTGAAAATATTTATTATATTTTTATTAAATTACCATTAGCAATAATGCAAAGAAACATTTAGATAGAAACGTTTGATTTTGTGTTTTAATTAACAGCTTACTAACAAACCCTTTTGTATGAACTTTTATATTTAACTAGATTTCTTTTGAAAACAGATGTAGGTATAAGTTCAGTCTTTGATATTCTTGGTTCCCGTGCTGAATAAAAATAATTTATATAATGCGCTGTTATTCACAGAAGAATCATAAATTATTACTTCATACATCTTCCCGTATTTTTATTTTTACTCTTTGTCCAGTTTTTTCCATATGGCTATGACATATGAAAAGAGTAAAGAACAAGCGCTGTTTAGGGTTACCTTCTCTGAAAATAATTATTATGTTCATTACTTTTCTGTTACGATCATAGTAAAATTCCGCTTATAAGGATGATTATCATTTTAATAAAATTTTGCTTAGTTAAAGTAAAGAGAATCTATATATCACTTCTAGCATTCAGTAATAAATTTAATGCATTGTTTGTTTTTTGAAATTAAATATGGGATTTTCTTCACTAATTTGGACTCAGTTTACCTAAAAACCTTTAAATTTTTGGCACCAGAAGTACAGCTAGCTATCTTGGTACCGTTCAACAAAAAGAATAAAACTTGTTATGTAATGGGAATATTCTTGTTTTTTTCTCACCTTATTTATATTGGGCTATTTATTTAATACGTCTTTGCCATCTGTCTCGGTGAAGTGTTATATTTACTTAAAAATATTTTTTTTTCCTTTTATCAGTCGTATTACTTTTATAAGATGCATTATGATTTACTATTTTATTTTCTCTTTCTTTTATAACAACCTCTCATTTTATCAAACTCTTATAATATTTTTTTTTTTTTTTAATGTATCTAGTAATAAATATTTAAACTAGAAAATAAATTGCATTGATGAGCAGTTTATATATCTATAATGTGCTGAAAAGTGAATGCATATAAAATCAGTTAACCATTACTTTAACAAATACTATTATAAATATAAAAGCGTATGTATAAACACAGACAGACAAGTCTACGTGAGAAAATCGTCGAAAACACGAAAGTGAAAGGAAGTATTGAAAAAAAGATGGGCTTGTTTTTAAACGCAAACGTCTAAATAAACAAATATTTAAACAGTCAAACTCACTTCCTATATCTGACTGGTAGGCTATAATGAGCGTATAAATAATCCACTAGCAAGTAGTATACCAGAAATTCGTTTACAGTCTCGGCCGATGAACTAAATAAATAAATGCTTAAAATTTGGCTTGTACTTTTATGTTTTGTTTAAATTACCTACATTTAAAAATTAAAAAAAAAGATCTTTATTTACTAACAAGTTTTTTTTTTTTTTTAAAAAGGAAGAAATAATGTTGAAGATATTAGTGAGCTGTCTTTCATGTTTACTCGTTTTAATAGACCGTAATTTTTATTCGTATTTAATTTTAAACGAACTTTTTTCCGTTATGACAAAGATAATTTTTTCTGGGGATTTTATTTTCTATTTACTTATTCATTCATTTTCTGCCTCATTTTACTGTTCATTTTTTATTATTTTGGAGAAATTTATTATTCTGTTGGAACTTCTTAAAATTCTTTAAAAATAATTTTCTCACACGTTTTCAATCTTCAAAATTTTCAGTTCCAATTATATCTTTTTAGAATCTCTTAATCCATTGGTTTCCGGTTTTCTTGTTAGTTTTCCAAATAATTTTGGTTTATTTTTTTGAATTCATTCCAATCAGGTGTCCATAAAGCATGAATTTTCTTTTTTAAATTTCTATTTAATTTTATAAAACTTTTTGTTAAATTTGTTTCCCGATAAAGTCTAGCCACGATGAGAACAAAAAATTGCCTTAAATTTCATTTAAACGTTGTCAGAATATCTTATGCCAGAAAAGTAAGGTACCTGGGCTTTTACCTTGATCGCCGTTTAACTTGAAGAGATCATGTAAGGGAGAAAAGGAAAAGGTTTAAAAAACCTGGAAAAGGTTTATGGTAGCGTCTCGGCCTTTCATCCGGAGGTCCCGGGTTCAAATCCCGGTCAGGCATAGCATTTTCATTCGCTACAAAAATTGTCATTCATCTTATCCTCTGAAGTAATTACCTAACGGTGGTCCTAAAGGTTAAAAAAAAATTAAAAATATGTACTGGATATCGGATAAGGGATCTCTTTATCCAACAAGATTCTGCTTACAAGGCTTTCTTGCCGGTATGGACTTAAGGAATTGAATTCTGGGGCACAACCAGTAACAACTACAATGAGATCATTCAACGGTTCCAGAATAAAGTACTACGGAACATAACCCAAACGCCGTGGTTTACGAGGAATATTGAGATCCACGATTAGATAGGCATGCTATACGTTTGAGAAGTTGAACGTCTACTTTTGAGATATGTATCCAGGTTGGAGAAGCGATGTTACTCATCTTGTTTTGAATTTACTTAACGACAGTGAAGACGTTAGGAGGCTGAAAAGACTCCATGTGCTTAATATAGATGATGGACTGTTATGATGATCTAGTTTGTTGGATATAACACTTCTTATAATTGTTTTTGTTTTATTTTCGGTTAATCAAATTTGTGGATGCTTACGTTTATTATTTATCTATATTCAAAGGCACTATAAAATATTATGTTATTTCATAGTTACTAGTATTTATTCATATTAATTTTTTGTTAGACTCGTTGAGGATTATCATTGGATGATTCTATTTCAAGTGATATTCTGCCATACGACTTACTTATAGCTTCAGTATAGAAGTTGATTGTAAATAAAGAAATTCAGCAATAAAAAAAATTGTTTTCCTCGGATTTCATTTTATATTTTCCATTTATCATCTTCTATGTTAACATTTTTTCGGAAAATTTTACAGCTCTTTTGTATCTAATTCTTAACTTCAGTTCTTCTTATGAAAGTTAGTTCTGATGTATACAAAATTTTCAATAAAATTATCGTTTCTTAGTATCTTAATTTTTCATTTTCATGTAATTTTTTGAACGCTTAAATCTTCTAAGCAGAGTTTTATAGGCTATCAGTTATTTTTTTCCGTTTTATAAGGCTGATTTTTCGTATTATCAAAATATTTCACTTAAATTGTTTAACTTTGCCCATTTTTTCTCCGTCCCTGAGGGGGCATTTTCAATATTTTCATAAATTCTATTCTTTCAAAGTATATTTGGCAATTTTTTTTTAATTTTCCATTTACATCTTTTGGTTTCCTTAGTCTACCAACAATTGATGAAAACTGAAGTCACTTTGGTATAAAGCTGTCATAAAAGCACCGAAGGAGAATACTTGTTCGTTTATTCAAAATTATTAACATTTAGTTACTACTGGAGCAGTAACGTTGGAGCACTCGTCAAAGTCCTTTAAATTTATTTTATTTGTACAAATTACCAGTTCACATGGTATATTTTATTCTTTTAATTGTGAATAAAGTTATCAAGTCAGGTGTAATGAGATATTTTATCTTTTATGCTGGCAAAACTTTTCGATCTGTTGAGCGTAAAATAAGTTTCGTTTCAAGAAATCCCGCTTTGTGCTATTACTTCCTTAAGGAACTTTCCCGATAACTCCTCCTCCATCACAAAAAGGTGAAAAGGATAGATTTATTCAAATTGAGGGAAGTACAAACAGTTCTGTAGAACATGCATGTATTTTTGAGAATATTAAAGGAGTGGACTTTTTGTTTATAATTTGGCTTAAATCTGGTGTCTGCTCGTTGATATATTTTTATTGTCAAAGGGTTTTCTATTTACTATTTTTCACGGCTTAGTTAAACAGTCAGCCTAACGTCTTCTCCTTCGTTTTATTTACTTTTTCAAGAAATCGATTCGTTTTCTATATTGTGTACTTTTTTATAATTTGTAGTATTTTTCTTAGGTTTTATTAAAATTTCACTTTCTCATCTCTTCCTATAATATTTTTAATGTATACTACCTCTTTTAATATTCAGTTTTTCTTTAGTTTCTTTTTAAATTACAATTCATCATCACTAAATTATAATCAGTACCAATACGACATTTTTTATAAACCGCTCACTCCAATCATAATTATAAACTACATCTTATTATTGATTTTAAAAACTATTATTTGTAATAAAATGAATAAAATACGTGATTTTTAAAAAAAATTACTTTTAAAAATAAGTTGAAATATCTGCGATTTTAATTTTTTATTGCTTTTTACTTCCTTGTACGAAGTAAAGGAAGTATTGTAAACGCGAAAAATTTAGGTTTTTAGATTTCAACGGAAATATCCATTTTGACCATTCCTGAATCCATTAAGACTAGTTTCGGCGTGACGTCTGTTCGTACGTATGTATCTCGCGTAACTCATAAACGATCAGCCGTAGAATGTTGAAATTTTGGATTTAGGACTATTGTAACATCTAGTTATGCACTTCTCCTTTTGATTGCAATCGACTGAACCAAAAGTGTCCAAAAAAGCCCAAAATCAAAAATATATTTGGACTTTTTCCAACTGTAATAATCATTTCTCATTGAGAAATTTCCAAAGATATATCAAAGTGGTACTTATTTTCATTGGTTCCAGATTTGTAGCCAAATAAAATTCTAATTAAATATTTGGATTGTACAAGGGGAAGACATGTCGGTTTGAATCCGACTTCTATTCCTTTTTATTAATTTTTTTAAAAATTTAAATATATTAATTTATTATTAATTATTAACCTCTGATTGTAAAAGCATGTGTATATGAAATTTAATAGGCGTACAAGGAAGTCATGTGGTGTCCATATCAGATTTTTTAATTTTCATGCTTTTAAATAGGTTTCTTCTTCTGATATCAGCTTTGACTTCGATTTTAATTTAATTTTGAGTTTGATTTTTTAGTACTTTGCTTTTCATTTTTTTTTAATAACTAATTTTCAATTAATTTTGTTTTAACTTCATTGCACTCTAATTTTCATATTTAATGATTACTAAATGTTAAAGTTACATTTATTTTAAAGTTATATCTTAATTTGGTATAGATTTTTAACGATTTTTACTTTGATATCTGTCAGGATTCTTTACCTAATGTTATTTTATTTCAGCGCTTCTCAGCCTTTTTAGCTCCACAACCTCTAAAAAGTAAAAAAGAATATATAATGAATATTTCGCGACCCCCCCCCCCTAACATCACTCAATGAAATCAAGTTATAATAATCTAATTGCGGTTCTTTGCTAAATTATGCGATGAAATGGACGAAAAGAAAAAATTTCTGCTTTTCCAAAGTCAGAAGCTATCGCGAGGAAAAGTATTAAACCGGTTATTGGAATTGCAAGATGAATTAATAATATTTTTCCAGGATAAACAAACGCTATTCTCATTGTTTTTACAGAATAATGAGTATATGTTGCTGTTAGTTTATTTAACTGATGCGTTTTCACATTTAACGACTTGAATGTGATTGTACAAGGACGTGATAAAAACATTTTATTAAAAACAGACATAAAGTTTGTTTTCATTACGTAGATTAATATCTGGATTATTCGCCTTCAAAGTATGAATTTTAATATTTTTCCACTTATTTCCGATTATATTGAGAAAAATTTGGATGAAGAAGATACTTTTATTCACCACAGTTTGGATAGCATGAAGATGCATTTGCGTGAGCTAAAATTTCAGTTGACGGAGTATTTCCAGTAAGGCAAAAATGATTTGTCGAAGAGACGGGTACTGAATCATTTTAGTGAAAACGTTGTTGCAGCTGTTAAGTTACCAGCAGAGATTCACAACCAGCTCATCGAAATGACTGCCGATAAAAAAGCATTACAACTACAATTCACATCTGAAGATTTATATACGTTTAGACTTGCTGATTTCGACCAGCAAGCCTAAATGTTCATATGTGAATATGGAAATTTAATCACAATGCATCGAAAATATTAATCCCTTTCGCCACGTCTTACCTATGTGAAAAGGGTTTTTCTTTAATGGTTTCACTAAAAGCTAAATATGGGAATCATCTTTTATCACTTGAAAATAATTTGCTTTTGTGTGTTTCTAACTTAGTTACTCGTATGGAGAAACTTTTAATGAAAAACAAACGCAATGAACTCATTAATTTATTTTCTTTACATGTGTACTTAGAAATGTAAGTAAAATATTTATAATAAATGATCTTTTTTCTCATAAAGTGACTTCATTATTTTTTACGTGCAAAGTTGTAGGCTAATTTTGTGACCCCCCCCCCCTTTTATATCACCGCGATCCCCAAGTTGACAAACGCTGCTTTATTTCATTTTTGCCTCCTGGATTTTAGTGGACCGTCCCAGCCTTGTTTTTTTGTAAGCGTAAATCTTGTTTCGTGCGGTTATGAATTTCTACACCTCCCAAGGCTGAAAAGTGATTAAATGCGGTTACGGCCTCGGGAGCGGGGCTAGTGAGGAGGAGGTTTAGCCGGTAGGCCGCAAGCTACATACGGAACAACATCCGTGGAACCTGTTAACAAGCCCGACACTTTGTCCGTAAATGGGATTATTCCCCTCACCAAAAAAAAAAAAATAGGTTATGAATTTCTTGATGGAGATGGGCTGCCGAGGATGACGGTAATAATTATTAACTGTGCCGTAAAAAAAAAAACTTTAATTTTTTCGAATGTATATTTTTCCATGTGTTTTCAGTTCGGAATGTATATTTAAGTTTTTTTTTGAGATAGTTAGGTTACCCCTATCAAGATTTTAGGGAGATAAAGAACGTCTTCAAGGGAAGATGATAGGAAGACAAAAAAAATAATAAAAATTTATTCCTTCTTTTAAACCATATAAATAAATTTAGAATAGTATTCACATCAATAATTTTTTTTTTAAATAAATGTGTTTACACATCAAAAGTTTTGTTGTTATTAAGTGTTTATAAACTAGCATTTGTTAATTCAGCCAACTAAACACAAATAAGTAGATTTAAGTTGACAAATTGTAAACAGTGTACTAAATCGTTGAATCTTATATGCTGTTGTAACAAATTGTCTGGAATCGATTTTTTTCACAGCTCTATTTTTATCCAACCGTATTTTTTTATCATTTTTATCTAGTCGTGTTATTTATTTATTATATTTACTTCAACAAAATGCATGAAAATATTTAGAAAACCTTTTTTTTTAAACAAAAATACTTTACTAAACAAAATTATTTTATGTTAAATGAAGCATGATTTTTGTGACATCATCCTCGATATATTTTGTTTTTTTTTTTATTATTATTAAAGTTGGATTTTGAAAAATACCAAAATTAGTGTATTCTATTAACTAATAGTATCTTTTTCAATGCTTATCTTATGTTCGTAATAGTATTTTTTAATGGTTTTCTTGTGTCAAAAATCCAGAATATGTCAAATTTAGTAACTGAAATTTGACACATATTCCGTTATCCAATCAAGCTGAAATTTTTTGGTTCTGATAACGATATAATATAGCATATTTAATATCGTTCTAAATCCAATATGGCGGATATTGTGAAAACATATTTCTTTGTTTACATACGGATAATAAATCATATATTTCGGTAACTAAGGGTTTATTGCGGCAGCGAAACGATTTTGTTACTATAACAAAATGAATTTGTTATTATAACCCATCGTTACTGTAACTTATCTGATTTTGTTACGACGACAAATCGATTTGTTATAATAAGTAAACGACATTTGTTATTATAACAAAATCATTTCATCACGTCTTTTGTTATAATAACAAATCATTTTTCGTAAAGAAGAAATTCGATGAATTTTCAATGTTTAACACAAAAAAAATCTGATGTCTTGTACGCCTATTAAATTAAATGTACACATTTTTTTGCTATCAGACGTTAATAATTATTAATAAATCAATATATTTAAATTAAAATTAAATTAAAAAAAAGGAAATGAAATCGGATTTAAACCGGTGTACCTGCCCCTTATACGATTGAAATACTTAATTTATAAAATTTTATTTGGCTAAATTCTGGAACCAATTAAAATAAGTACGACTTATGATATATCGTTGAAAAGCGTTCTGATTACAGCAGTTAAGAAAGTCCAAAATCCTATTTTTTTTTTATTTTGGGCTTCTTTGGACACTTTTGGTTCAGTCGATTGCAATCAAAAGGGGAAGTGCACAACTAGATGTTACAACAGCCCTAAATCCAAAATTTCAACATTTCGACAGGTAATTTTTTTTTATTTATGCGAGATACATACATACTTGCGTACAGACGTCGCGCCGAAACTGGTCAAAATGGATATTTCTGTTGAAATCTGAAAACTGAAATTTTTCGCGATTACAATACCCGAAAAAGGAAGTATTGTAATTGTATTGTAGGAAAAAAGAAGTATTGTAATCGCGAAATTGTAATACTTAGTATTGTATATACTATGTACTTACTTAGTACTATACTATGTACTTATACTTAGTATTATATATATATACTATGTATGACTATGTATGTATATAGTATTGTAATCACGTGTTGTACTTCGTAAAAGGAAGTAAAAAGGAAGAATGCGACTAAGGCTATTAAAAAAATGTATGGTGTTTATACACACAGTGAAACAGTGTTACAACTAGTTCAAGTGTTTTCAATCTGGAAATTTTAACATCAATGATGAAGCACTTCGCTCTGGTCGGCTAATGACTGAAAATATCAATACAATCATGCAAAAAATTGAGAAAAACCGGCCCATTAGCAGTTGTAATGTTCGTAAGGATATCAAACAATAAACAATTTTAAACATACACATTGCCGTAAGTCGGGTTCGCTCGCTTAATGGTGTAAACATTAAAGAACTTGACAACACGAAGGTTACTGGAACACAAACCATGCAATAACGCAGCGCTAGTAGAGTAGATAGAACCCACCGGGTTGGTCTAGTAGTGAACGCGTCTTCCCAAATCAGCTGATTTGAAAGTCGAAAGTTACAGCGTTCAAGTCCTAGTAAAGCCAAATATTTTTACATGGATTTGAATACTATATTGTGAATACCGGTGTTCTTTGGTGGTTGGGTTTCAATTAACCACACATCTCAGGAATGGTCGAACTGAGAATGTACAAGACATATCATGTCTTGAGAATGTACATATCATCCTCATTCATCCTCCGAAGAATTATCTAAACGGCAGTTACCGGAGGCTAAACAGGAAAAATAAAGAAAAGTAGAGTAGATAGAACCCACCGGGTTGGTCTAGTGGTGAACGCGTCTTCCCAAATCAGCTGATTTGAAAGTCGAAAGTTACAGCGTTCAAGTCCTAGTAAAGCCAAATATTTTTACATGGATTTGAATACTATATTGTGAATACCGGTGTTCTTTGGTGGTTGGGTTTCAATTAACCACACATCTCAGGAATGGTCGAACTGGGAATGTACAAGACATATCATGTCTTGAGAATGTACATATCATCCTCATTCATCCTCCGAAGAATTATCTAAACGGCAGTTACCGGAGGCTAAACAGGAAAAATAAAGAAAAGTAGAGTAGATAGAACCCACCGGGTTGGTCTAGTGGTGAACGCGTCTTCCCAAATCAGCTGATTTGAAAGTCGAAAGTTACAGCGTTCAAGTCCTAGTAAAGCCAAATATTTTTACATGGATTTGAATACTATATTGTGAATACCGGTGTTCTTTGGTGGTTGGGTTTCAATTAACCACACATCTCAGGAATGGTCGAACTGAGAATGTACAAGACATATCATGTCTTGAGAATGTACATATCATCCTCATTCATCCTCCGAAGAATTATCTAAACGGCAGTTACCGGAGGCTAAACAGGAAAAATAAAGAAAAGTAGAGTAGATAGAACCCACCGGGTTGGTCTAGTGGTGAACGCGTCTTCCCAAATCAGCTGATTTGGAAGTCGAGAGTACCAGCGTTCAATTCCTAGTAAGGCAGTTACTTTTATACGGATTTGAATACTAGATCGTGGATACCGGTGTTCTTTGGTGGTTGGGTTTTTCAATTAATCACATATCTCAGGAACGGTCGAACTGAGACTGTACAAGACTACACTTCACTTACACTCATACATATCATCCTCATTCATCCTCTGAAGTAATACCAGAACGGTAATTCCCGGAGGCTAAACAGGTAAAAGAAAGAAAATAGAATAAGATAAAATGAGAAAAACTTATAAACCAATATGAATGAATTGATGCATTTGAATTAACAAGTGCGGGTGGGAGACTAAAGAATAAATAAATTAAAAAAAATTAAAACAATAGTTTTCTTTTAAAACGAAATTTATCTTAAAATTAGAAAATAATTTGTCATTGATTATAAGATAATAAAATAATTTTCAACATTTATAAAAATAAAACTATTGTGCGCTCATAAAATATTACTAAGAATTAGAATAGGAGTTCTGTGAGAATCCGTAAAAATAAAAATATGAACATAAATTAAAATGATTAGACAAATATTTTATGGGTGCACAATTGTTTTTTGTTTTTTTTTATAGTTGTTGAAGATTATTTTGATTATCTTATAATCACAGAAAAATTATTTTCTACTTTTTAGAACACTTTCGTTTTAAAAGATAACCATAGTTTAAAAAATCTTTTTATATTTATCATCTATTCATGTAATAGAATAACAAAAAAATCAGTAGTTGTAAATGTAAGCCTATTATAAATACCATAATTTTTTATTCATATTAAATATAATTATTCTATTTATATGAATTAAAATTTTAAGAATATCTTTTTGATAATAATATATAAATAACTTAATCATTTTTTAATCTTATTAGATTTTATGCTTCAAATCATAGCGAGATAAATATTTCATTTTCTCTCTCTCTTTTTCTATTATTTATATCCATACCATGGAATTTATATTAAAACATGATTAATATGAAAATCATTCTTCATATTAAAAAAAGGATTTTTTTTTAATTATGTAATAATTTGTGTGATATACATCTGTAGTCCCTTTTTTTAATATTAAATTATATATTTTAAAATTTATTTAACTGTCACTAACATTGATGTTATTTTCCTTTCTTTTTAACTAAAATATGTAAGCCTAAAAATTTAAATGATGTATATAAACATTTACCTATTTATTTCATTATTATCTATTTCTTAGGATCTGTCATATAAGTATTATTTTACTATAGCTTATCAAAAACTTTCTAACCTATATGAAAGAATACGGTAGATTCGCTTTCTTAATATTAATTATAATAAAAACATATTTTACTCGTAAAATGTTAATACAGCAACAAAGATGATAATAATAATAGTATTTACATTAATCTCTATTCAAGATTATAATTTAGTTTGTTTATCAGTGATTTTAACTGTTATTATTAATATTGTTAGTGTGTTTGTTTTTAGACACGTGTTCAATTATATTGTTTATTATTACGATCATACTAGGTTTATTAAGTTTTTTTTTATGTAGATTAGTAAACTGTTTTTTTTTTTTTTTGTAAGTCCGATTCTTATTTGTACGATACTACAGTGGTCTTTATATTAGTTTTTGTTTTTTTGGAGGGAAAAAGTTGAATTTAATTTAATGCTCATGCTAAATGGTGAAGTGTCTGTTCCAAAGTTGGTCTTAAAAGTGATACTGTCATAAATAGGAAAAGTGTTGCTTAGAAATACAAAATTAGTCATAATTTACAAATCAGTTTGTTTTTCGAAATATTGTTCCGTGTTATCCGTTCGAGTATATTGTATATTGAGAGATTGCGCAGGTTAAAATTCTTACAAGTCTTTTTTATTTACTTTTTAATTAGCTTAATATCTATAAAATAAGTAAATTATATAAAAAGTATAGAATTCTAATGTTAATATGAACTTCATAATAATTAATAAGACTTACAACAAGATTACCAAATAATTATGACAGTAACCCATGGGATTGGTCTAGTAGTAAACTCGTCGTAAATTAGCTGATTTAGAAGTCGAAGTTCTCAGGTTGAAATCGTAATAAAGGTAGTTACTTTTATTCTAGATCGTGGAT
Organism: Lycorma delicatula; assembly: GCF_047948215.1. Lineage (NCBI taxonomy): Eukaryota > Metazoa > Arthropoda > Insecta > Hemiptera > Fulgoridae > Lycorma > Lycorma delicatula. The sequence goes on along the minus strand of NC_134461.1, from coordinate 115,419,504 downwards.
ACCGGTGTTCTTTGGTAGTTGGGTTTCAATTAATCACACATTTTAGGAATAGTTGACCTGAGACTGTACAAGATTACACTTCTTTTACATTCATACACATGATCCTCATTCTTTCTCTGAAATAATACCTTACGGTGGTTTTGGAGTCTAAACAGAAAAGAAAGCTATGCAAGCACCTGGTGTGAGGCTAGACCAATCATCACCATCAGCTGGTAACAGACGGGGTGCTTCTGGGTTGCTGTTTTGGGAAGTACAATGAGATTCTCTTATAATATATCTGAAAAAAGTCGTCCGATTTTAAAAATTCAAACAAAGTATTTGTTAGTAGGTTGAAGGCTAATTTTTGCATGCATCAGATACACTCGGCCACTCAGGTACATCTCAGGAGTAGTCGACCTGAGTTTGTTCAAGAGTAAAACTTTTTTCGGTACAGTTTCATTACACTGATAAGTAGCTAATGACTTTAATTGTTGATGCGACTATAAATAAAAATATTTTTTTAAAAATTACGACAGTGTGATAATTACAAAATCAATAATTTTTGAAGACGTATTTCGTATTTACAAAAAGAACTGGCTTACTCTTTTACCAATATATAATGTCATCCCTATTCACAAAATGGTCATTGAACAGTTTCTCGTACTTACCTGCAGAAAAGAAAACTGTAACAAAACGGAATATTTTCGTAATGTTCTCTACTTCTTCGCTCGACCATTACCGCGTACACTCTGAATTTAACGAATACTTCAGATGTTATCGCACACTCTCCGAATGTTTCTGGTCTTCGGGATTATTTATGCCTCCAGATCAATCCTTTAGTTCATTCAATCATAATGGTTTCTATTGTTCTAATTTTTTACGTTATTCTACAAAATTCTTTCTACTCCTCCGCTTTGTTTTATTTTATTCAGTTTCTTTTGAAATTTATTTTATTTTTTTTCATTTTCGCTCTTTCTTACTCTCATATTTTCCATTACTAGAAATTTCTCACCATATCACACTTCTATATATATATATTTCGTATTATATAAAAAATAATTAGGATTTTTGTATAAATGTGGATCATGAATTCATCATCTATCAACACAGAAATTGTAACAGATTCAAAATCGAAAAAAATAATATATTTTTTCATACGAGCTGGTATATCTGTATTAATATTATCGAAGAATAATTTCAACTTTTATTAAAATTGAATTCCAGCTCTGATTAAAATTCAGTTGTTTTGTGTAAATTAAATGAATATAAGAGATTGCTTTATCAGTAGATTAAAAATTTTATGTTGATTATTAATTATCTGTCTGTTTTTCTAAAGTTTTGACAAATATTTTTGATATATAATTTCTATTTTATGTTTCAGGTCTCAAATTACTTCCAATCCTTAACGAACTTCGGTAAGTATTTTTATTGAACTTATTAGTAAGTTTTAATTTCTGTTTTTTATTATTTAATTTTTAAATAATCTTAAGCGTTTTCATAGTTTAGATTATAATAAACAACATTAGGATATATATTGTTATATTTCAATGACTCCACTGATTTTTAATAAGTTTTTGCTCCAGAAATATTATATACGTCATACTCTAAGTGTAATTTTTTGCCTTGCATATAATATTACAATATACAGCGAGCATATAATGATTGCCATTAATACACGAGTGCAATAAATATATTCCGTAAGTGTTTACGGAATATATTTTTTTAATTTTTCAAAAAATACATTGAACACATTTATGTAGCAATAGGTTATTAGTCACAAATTCTGCCTTTTATTTAATATCGATCAGTGTTTAAAGAAATTTCTTCCTTAGAATGCGACACAATTAACAAAAGGATAAACAGTGTAATATAAAAGCATAATTAATCTCTGCGTATTAACTACTAAATTGGATTAAAATCAAAGTAAAAACAAATAGTTGATAAATTAAATAATACCCACTTCTGTTTGGTCACTGGTTGAAAAAAGTAGGCTTTCAATTTATCAAGCACCTGTATCATAATGAAACTCCTTCATAATGACCCTCATTATGATACAGATTACAGCCGTATAATTCAAATCTTATAATACAATTGTAGAAAAAACTTATTAAAGTATAATTAAAATTTCTCAGAAAACATTTCATCACCCACCGGATTGTTCTAGTGGTGAATGCGTTTTCGCAAATGAGCTGATTTCGAAGTCGAGAATCTAGCGTTCAAGACCTAGTAAAGGCAATTTACTTTTATACGGATTTGAATACTAGATCGTGGATACCGGTGTTCTTTGGTGGTTGGATCTCAATTAACTAGACATCTCAGGAATGATCGAACTGAGACTGTACACTTCACTAACACTCATACATATCATCCTCATTTATCATCTGAAGTAATGCCTGACGATGATTCCCGGAGGCTTAATAGAAAAAAGAAAGAAAATATTTCATCACTGAGATGATTAATAGTAATATCAACGGAATAAAATTTCTTCAAAAACTTAAACTTTGCTTTTTTTCTTTTTTTTTCAATTATTTGCACGGATGGGATCACTTTTCAAGACTTTTTTTTTTCTTCTGCGAAGGCTATTATTTGAAAATTTTAATTTCCAAATTTTATATTGTTATTTTTTTCAATATTTTGATAAAGCGTTAATTTTTTTTATTGCTGATTTTCCAATTTTTTACAAGTGCTAGCTCATTGGCTGTTCGTCCATGAAAACCAAATTATTTGTTTTGATTTGATGATAATATTGAATAAATAAACTGATAGATTGAGCAAGTTATGGCTGTGCTTCCAATAAACGGCGCTGCGGGAAGTTACTGGTTTTTTTTTTTTTTTTTTTTTTTTTTTTTTTTTTTTTTTTTTTTTTATTCTGATCTCAATTAATGAAACAAAATTATCAACTCAGTTTTATTTTTTAGATCTCATTATTTTTGTTTATGTTTTTCCAGTTAAAAAATTGAAAACTGTTTAGTAATTTTATCCGAGTCAAAATTGTATATTTTTCTTCTTTTTTTTAAAAATATATCAGTTTATTCAATTTCATCTTAATCATGATAAACTGAAACAGAAAAACTTTATTCCTCATTATACATATTTGAATCTCGCCAAAGGTATTAGCCTTATTAACAAATGCCCTTTCAATACAGTACAAATACATAACGAAAAATATAAATACAGAACAGAATACAATAATATTAAAGGATTTAAATGTTTGTTCCTTTAAGATATTCTAGATAGCCCACCGGGTTGATCTACTGGTGAATTCGTCATCACAAATCAGCTGATTTCGAAGGCTTGAGTTCTAAGGTTCAAATCCTAATAAAGGCAGTTACTTTTATACGGATTTGAATACTAGATCATGGATTTGAATACCGGTGTTCTTTGGTGGTTGGGTTTCAATTAACCGCACATCTCAAGAGTGGTCGACTTGAGACTATACAGGACTACACTTCATTTATATTCATACATATCATCCTCATTCCTCCTCTGAAGTAATACGTTACGGTGATTCCGGAGATAAAACAGAGAAAAATCTGATGTGGACATGACTTCCTTGTACGCTTATTAAATTCCATATACATTTTTTTTTTTTTTTTTAATAAAAAGAACATAACATTTTAATTCATTAATAACTTCTAATATTTTTTCATATTTTTTTTTATATTGTTATTATTGAGTTATTATTTATCGTTTTTTTTTTTATAATCAGAGGATAATAATTATTAATAAATCAATACATTTAAATTAAAAAAAGTTAAAAAAAAAAAGGAGATGAAGTCTGATTCGGAACCGATGTGCCTTCCCCTTGTAAGATCCAAATATCTCATTAAATAAACTTTTATTTGACAATAACTCTGGAACCAATGAAAATAAGTACCACTTATGATATATCGCTGAGAAGCTATCTATGAGGGCTTATTACCGCATTTAAGAGAAAGTCCAAAATCTAAATTTTGTTTGGATTTTGGCTTTTTTGGACACTTTTGGTCCAATCAATTGTAATCAAAAGGGGAGGTGCACAACTAGATGTTACCAGTTCTAAATCCAAAATTTCAACAATATACGGCTAATCGTTTTTGAGTTATGCTAGATACATACGTACGTATAGACGTCACGCCAAACAAGTCAAAATGGATTCAGGGATGGTCAAAATGGATATTTCCGTTTAAATCTGAAAACCAAAATTTTTCGCGATCGCAATACATTCTTTACTTTGTACAAGGAATTAAAAAAGATATTTTAGATGATAACAGTTTCAAAGGCTAGCCATCGAAGTACTTTTTTCTTAATCAAATAATAAATTTTCATACATATATTTTATTTCTTTTAGTAACATATATAAAGTAGGAACAACTTTTACTGAGTTTCTAGTAAATGAATTGTTATATTTAGAAACAACAAACAGTTATACCTAGTTTGATGGATAATTTTTTTTTAAATTTTAAATTAATATTTCATACGGAATATACATATCAATATTAACTGATAAAAAACCTACTAGTGGTAGCGTTGATGCATTAAAATAGTCTCTCCTTCCCATCATCCGACGGACGGTCTTTACTCGGAACTATTTTAATTGCTCTATTTTGAGCCTTTTTAATCCTTTCAGTTAAATAATTTTCTGTTGTTCCCCACACTTAACTCCATACCTAATTAATGATTCAAACATAAATTTATATAAAAAGAATTATTATATCTGAAGATAATGTACTACTAAGATAATAAATTTACTAGTAACTAACTGAATGAAGTTTTTTTAGTAGATTTGTTAAATGAATCTTTCATTTTAATTTACTATCTAAAGTAATTAATAAATACTTACATTCCTCTACATTTTTCAAAATTTTACAATCGCATGCATTATTATTCTTAGTACAATAAGAAGATTAAATGAATTTTATCTGGTATTTTTCTGTAAAAATTAACACTATTAATTAAATTTTCATAATTAAGTAGACATAGAGAAAAATGTTAAAAATTACATGGTTGCTAGATATATATGGCACTTCAATAAATCATCAAACTCAAATTTTAACAGAGTAAAATGATAAGAAAAAAGACTGGGAATCGGCGTTGCTAAATGTCCAAAGATATCCCATGACCGCCTCTACGTTTTCAATTCTTTGAGACTCAAATCTTAATACCATCAACTCGCTATATATAGAAGACTCCATGTAAAATTTGTAAATATTTAGCGCAGTCTATCCCTAGTTATTAACCAATATATACACTCGAATGAATACAGTTTACCTTTATTTTTATACAACTGCCCAAAAAGGAGTCTAATGTATTTAGAGTGTATTTACTTACGTATGTTTGTTCCACAATAGCAGCTCAACGGCTGAACCGATTTAGTTTTATGATCGATTGGGAGGATCTAAAAGTCAGATATAATATAAAAGAAATTACCCCGGAAACTATAAAAAAGTATATGTTGAGAAGTACAGAGAAATGGCTGACAATAGAGAGATTCGTAGCTGAGGTTATACGAGCAAAGGAAGTAGATTAAAAGAAGAGGGAGGAATTACTTTTGGGGGAAAAAAAGACCGAGGCCCGGCTGCTGGAGCAGGGTCCGGGAACGGCATAGCCGGGCCTGATGTCCCTGGCCTTAGCGGCTAGAGGCAGAGCCAAGATGAGAATGGTAAAAGATCCGAAACCGGTGAGCCAACCTGCCATGACGACGACCGGCAGTACGTAACTGCCGGTAGGTAGGGAGGCTCATTAGAGTCGCAAGGACACTCCCCTGGGCTGAGTAGTACTTGATTGTTGAACCGGCCAAGGGGAGCAGGGAACAAAAAAAAGTGTATGATGTAAATAAAGGCGGTTACTTTTTTTTATACGGATTTGAATATTAGATCGTGGATACCGGTGTTCTTTGGTGGTTGGGTTTCAATTAACCACACATCTCAGGAATGATCGAACTGAGACTCTACAAGACTTCACTTCAGTTACACTCATACATATCATCCTCTAAGTAATATCTGACGGTAATTCCCGGAGGCTAGACAGGAAAAAAATAAAAAGATATATGATCCCGCGTTGCAATCCTTTCGTTACCGGGAATTTCATAGGCTATATATATATATATATATATATATATATATATATATATGTGTGTGTGTGTGTGTGTGTGTGTGTGTGTGTGTGTGTGTGTGTGTGTGTGTGTGTGTGTGTGTGTGTGTGTGTGAGTGAGTGTGTGTGTATGTGTGTATGTGTGTGGTAGTGGAGTTTTACCGGTTGAAGCAAAACTTTAATGAATTGAATTAATGAACTTTGAACTGTGAGCCCCTATCACTTTCTGAACTAGGTTAGAACTGAATGATTCAAATCAACGAATGAATAGTATTACAAAAATAATAGAATTAGATTTACGTTAAATAAAACAAAATAATGTAATTAAATTAAAAAAATTATGTTTAACCATAATGGGCTTCCCATGGGTACTACGTGTGAGACTAGAGTGGTAAGGTGATGCGAACACCTAAACGAGACTAAACCAGTCATCACCAGCAACCGGTAACAAACGGGATGCCCCTGGGGGCTATTTTGGTGGGGGGGGGGATGGGATGCTCTTATTATATCTATGCAAACAGTCGTCCGATTTTCAAAATTCAAATTAATTTATTAGTAGGGTGAAGTCTTAACTGTTGCATGCATCAGGTACAATCTCGATCTAACAGATCATGATTATTCGGTTGTTATATCTTCTCAACCGATTTTCCGACTATCAAAACTCAAACGGGGTATTCGCTAGTATAATACAAAATCACGATGGAACCAATCCAGGACAAAAATTAAATGATATACTCAGAAATGGACTTAACTTAACGCTGAATAGCATACGAATTTATTGTTTAACAAAGCTACATCTGTTACTAGAAATTAATATGAAAGCATATTCTTAGATAAAACTATATCCATAGATTTAGTAACGACAAAAAATTCGTAATTCAGCAAATTATAATAATATTTATACCGATTGTCACATATAAAAAATCGATCGTGTCGCATCTCAAAGCTTCATTCTAAACGATTCGGAAACCTTGTATCTCATATGTGTGAAGCTGTTGTCTTACTAGTACTTTTCATACTACTGTCCAAAAGGGAGTGAAATAAATTTAGGGGTATGTACATATGTTTTTTCCGCAGTAGCAGTTTAACGGCTGAACCGATTTACATGTATGACCCCGCGTTGGAATCCTTACATTACCTGGAGTGTCATAGGCATTATAAATATGTTTAAATAAATTGTAAAAGATTAGAAAAAAATTGTACAAAATTCTATATAAAATTTTTACCTACACGCTCTTTGATTATCCTATATTAAAGAACAAAATTTGTCAGCAATTTTTTTTTTTGGTTGTCGTATTTTTTAATTTTTAATATTTATCTCTTATTGAATTTTTCAACATCTCATGATTTTCTTTATTGAATAAGTTGAAAAAGTGATTAGCATACACGATTAGCATAGCATTATAAATGTAGGAAATGTAAAAAATATAAAAACATTTTAAATATTACTTTATGGAATGAAATTCAATAAAGAAAATCATGATTTCCTTTAATTTGGAACTTCGAAGAACATGTATGCGGGAAAAACCACAAGGTTACCAATTAATATTGATTTCTGATTGACTAAACTCGTTTATACGCATATACGAGTAATATGACTAATAATTTTAAATAAAATTTCCTTCAAGACGGCTTCTTTACAAACCGTCTTCTCTAAAAAAGTTACTAATCAATACAAGGTGATTTGGACACTGTGGCCTAAAGTTGTAACATACTTGATTAATAATGCTTTGAGAATGGAATTATAAAAAAAAAAATTTCTTTCATTTGGTCTTTAGATACGTCTTCTTCCAGAGCTTCATCTTTCTTTTATTTTCCCTTGGATAATTATTTCTAGAAATTTTACATATCTTTTTTCCGTGGATTATAGGACCCAAGTATTACAATTTCTTACTTTTATACTGTTTATCATTTGTTTTTTTTTTATCATTTCTTTTAAATATATCTTTATAAGTGATCCAATCCGCTTGACTCAACTCTCATAACCTTTTTATATATGGCAATTATACAGATCCCTTCAATTTTTCCATAATAGTTTTCTTTAATATTCCATGGCTAACTGCAAATTATCAGATCTCTGTGTTATTCTACAAACTTTGTCATTTTCCTATCAAATTTAATATGTTAACCGATGTACGTGAAATAGAAGAGTTTATATGAACAGGAATTATTCTCTCAATGTCCTAAGTCACTGATGGCAGACGTGGGACGTGAAGGAAATTATTTTAATATAAATTTAAATAAAAAAAGAAACTTAGATTTAAAATTGGAAGAATTAAAAAAAAAAAGAAAAGAATAATTCGTAAAATTCTAGGTCCAGTTTATGAAAACGGCAATTAAAGACTGAGACGTAACGAAAAAATGTACCAACACAAAAAATTTAATAAAAACATTGAAAAAAAAAGATTACTTTTCTTTGGGCACCTTTTTAAATGATCAATAATCATTTAATTATTTTAAATTATTTTAAAGTTTAAGTTTAGTTTTAAAATAAACATTTTATTATTTTTATAAAAGGGAAAACTGAAATTAACTGGTTAAAAGAGGTTAAAATCGATCAAAAATCTATACTCTCTCAGAAAATAAAATATCAGATAGAAAAACTTATATAGAGAAAATTGAATCAAAACAGGATTTTCAAGAAAAAGAAACGAAAAAAGATAACGGAAGAATAGTCGAAAAAAGAAAAGAACAGCAAGCTGAAAGAATGAGAGAATATAAAAGACAAAGAGAAAATTATAAAGGCGGTGAAGATTGGAATCTGGTTTTTCAGAGCCCAAAATCGAAAAGAAAAAAAAGAAATGAAATTATTAACTATATTCAGTAATTCATTAGATTTTATAGAATGATAATAATTTCATTAAATTATTTCTTATTATTCAATGGTTTAACAGATCTTTTTTTTTCTGGTTTGATATTGGTGGATAATGTTTGATTTTTTTTAGTTCTTTTTTTATTTTATTTTAGGAATTTTTCAATTTTAAATATTGATAAATATATCGCATGGAAAATGTATAATTATAGTTTATTAAACATCGGTTTTCACGATTCATATATATAAAAATGGCGTAAACAATGCTAAGCAATTGTTACATGGACCCATATTAAGGTACTTATAGAAATTAAATACAAAACTTGCATAATAATATGATTTTTTTTATTTTTTGAAATAGGAAAGTTGAAGGCGATGGTTAAATATAGATTCAACAGTGTACTGATGTATAAAGCATTGTGCACATGTTTTATATATATATGTATGCGCAAGTGTTGTTACTTGCTTATGTTTGTATTATCCCTAATCATCATAAATGAATCGTTCGAAGAACAACATACAAAACATTTTATAGTAAGCTGTAAATTTATTCTTAGTAGTGTGTATACGGAAGTAAATATTTAGTTAAAAAAGGATACCTAATTAAAAAAAAAAAAATCAATCCTTAGGAAATTTAAACCTTTTTTCTTAATATCACTTAACTCAAAGTACATAAATATACGTATATACATACATAAGTACTTGTAGTTTATATAATTTTATGTTTGTGAGTACTGTGTAAAAGTTAAAATACAGCTGTGCAATGTTTAAACAGCGTTCGGTGTGTTTTCTCTTAAAGAGGCGGTCAGCATGTGAAGGATGTGAAGAACCGTTTTTACAGTTTTAAACTTACGTTTGAGCTAAATTTAGTTTTGTCAGGGCTGGAGAATTCCAAAGAGAGAGAGGGATACAAAGATATAGGAGAAGGAGTAGAAGAAAGAATAGAAATACTGAACATGAGTAAGAGAAAAATTATATAGTCTCAACTGTAATGGGCAGTATCGACCTAGACACTGAAATTAAGAATCGCTGAATGTGAATGTACTGGTAGTTTGAAGTCCTCTCTCAACTCTTATTTATTTTGTCTTTCTTGTCTTTACTCTCTTTATTTCTCTCTCTCACACATTCTCTCTTATTCTCAATGTTTCTCACTCTCTTCAACAGTATACACACACACAAACACACACACACACACACACACACACAAATTCTTCTTTTTTATTGTCTTCTAATACCAAAAATCATATTCTCTTTTCAAACTTGTCTAGATGTTAAGATTTCTGATCTGTCTTATTGAATTTTCCTTTATATACATACATGGGATTCTAACTTCGGATTTTGCTTAATTATTGTAATAAACATTAAAAAATCTGTTGTAGACACCACATGACTTTCTTGTACGCCTATTAATTTACATATACACATTTTTTTTTTAAATTAAAAGTCGACAAAATTTTATTTCATTAATAACTTCTGATATTTTTTTTTCTTATTATTATTATTATTATTGAATTATTACTTATTGTAATTTTTTTTAACAACAAAGGTTAATAATTATTAATAAATCAATATATTTAAATTTAAAAAAAAGAAGTTGAAGTTAGATTCGAACCGATCTGCCTTCCCGTTGTAAGTCCAAATATTTCTTTAATTAAAATTTTATTTGGCTATAACTCTGGAACCAATGAAAGTAAGTACCACTTATGATATATCGTTATCGTTGAAAAGCTCTCAATGAGGGCTTACTACTGCAGTTAAGAAAAAGTCCAAAATCCAATTTGATGGATTTTGGTCTTTTTTGGACACTTTTGGTCCAGTTGATTGCGATCAAAAGGGGAGGTGCACAACTAAGATGTTACAACAGTCGTACCAAAATTTCAACATCCTACGGCTAATCGTATTTAAGTTACGCGAGATACATACGTATGTACATACAGACTCACGCTGAAACTAGTCAAAATGGATGCAGGGATGGTCAAAACGGATATTTCCGTTGAAATCTGAAAGCCGTAATTTTTCGTCATCACAATATTTCCTTTATTTCGTACAACGAAGTAAAAAAGTAAGCGAAATATTGACCTTGCTCTACAGCCTCACCCCTTTGACCTTTTAAGTTGAAAATTTAATGGTGTCAATGCCTCATACATAGAAGTAATATGAAAGTTTTTGGTCAAAATCGGTACAGCAGTTCTGAATAGATGTTTTAGAGGCCAGCATCGAACATACGTCCATACGAACATTAATATCCGGAGAATTTCAATCCGATTTTTTGAGTTCCTTAGGTGTCAAAAGGTCCAGATCCGGTGAAAAGCGCCTTTGCCCAAATTACAATACCTTCTAAAACTATAGCGCTAGACGAGAGAGTAATATTTTCTCTTACAAGGAAATTTTGATCTTATATCAACTAACTATATTACTTTTATTTTTTTAAAAATTGATTTCTTATTTTAGAATCAGAGTTATAATTAACTGCTTTATATTTATTTAAAAAATAAAACCAGAATGAATAAAACTGTACATTCTCTGGAGACAAAAAACATTCATGACATGCGTCTGTTATTTTTAGCAACTTTGTTCTTTCTATTTTGGAATTTATCTTAAATTAAACATCACTTTTTTCTTTGCATTTTTCATTTATCTGTTTTTTTTTCTTTTTACTTAATTTGTTTTTTATTGAATAAATTTTTATTAACTAATATCTTTTGCGATATATTTATTCTAATTAAAAAAATTACAATTTTCTTTTAATAAATAATTTTTTTAAGATGTAACTTCCTAATTTGTATTATTCTAGTTCATTATTTCCCTACATGTAATAAGTTTTTTAAGAATTTTTAATTCCTTCAGTATAGTCTATTAAAATTATTTGTAAGACCTAACAGAGGACTTAACAGTATAAGATAAAGATATCCCAAAGGATATTTAAAGGGATCCTTCGACAACGAGCGCCATTTTATCTACATTTCTTCAGGAAATCGTAACAATTTTACACAAGATTGGATCGAATTTATTAGTCATTTTACGTTGATCAGGTTAAATATTTGTTCAATAAAACTGAAGGTATAGCAAAATCTTTCTTTAAATTTTTTTTTAAATTAATCGACTCATATAACATTTAAAATTTTCTTGTAACGTCATATTTCAAATTTTATTCAATTTCTTTTCTCTTTTTCTTGTTGTTTATAGTTGTTGAACAAGCATACGTATATTTTCGTTTTTTCTTTGTTTATTTGTTGTTAGCAAATTATTGCTTTCTTTTTTTTTATTAACATTCCATTCTTGTTAATCAACTTTTGATATCTTTACAACTATTATCCTATTTGATTTACCGAAGTATTAAAATCTTTTGGACCTTTCTAAAAAAAAAAAAACAAAAAAAAATAAATAATTTGATCTTTTGGTAGTTTATTTATTTATTTCTATATTTGTGATACAGGTACGGCCAAATGCGTTTTCCGATTGTTTAAGTCATTAAACCGGCATTTTTGAGAGACTAAACGCTTTGTCTTCTCTCTTTTTCTTATGCGGTCTACTGGTGATGTCACCCAACTTCAAGTCTTCTGTTTCTTACGCTGCTAAGGATCAGATATATATTTCATAAAAAAAAAAAAAAAAAAAAAAAAAAAAACACGTTTTACTTGTCCTTATGCCTGAAAGTTTTCTATGAAACTATTTTCTAATAATGTTCATCATTGTGTTTATATCAAGCTCAGTGTTAAATAAATAATTAATCTTACATTGGTATATTTTGAACCCTAAAACAACTAACTTACTATATAAGAGTGATTAAAAAACAAAAATTAGGGAAAGACATGTAGATTTAGTGAAATTATTTCTTCAATAGTCATCAATCAGTTTTTCTAGCGCTTTGTAGCGCTTTTAAAAACAGCGCTTAATAAGTAAGATTATCTTTAACTCTGAGTAAACCTTCTATAATCAATTACAACGGGCAATTCCGTTGCATAATTTATGTTAATTTTCACTTCATTACTTCAGTTGTGTTTTAGAGGTTCATTTCTAACTTCATTATAAAATGATTGAGGTCTACTGTTAACAGAATTATTGTTTAACTTCATGTTTTTATTTGAAGAATTACTCTCCCTTTTCAGTCACAAGTAAATTTGGTAGTTGTAAGTGTAAGATTACATAAGAGTTTAATTTTTTTTTTTATATTTGCTAGTTCAGTACTGAGTGTTCTGAACCACTTAATGAAAAAAATTCATTTTTTTTTTCTTTTCTTTTTTTTTATTGTGTTGTTAAATTAAATTTCTCTCTAGTAATGAGTCCATTCTATTAAGAAAGTTTTTAGTTTGTAGTCAACATTTTTGTAGAAGTCGTTTAATAATATTTACTTTTTTACGTTTAATAATATTTACAAACAATGAAATGTGCTTAATTGTTATTGAAAGAAAAGAAAATCACAAAAAAAACCGTTTACAACAAATAAAATCAACATCTCAAAAAAAAAATCATCGATTAAAATATCAAGTAATCAAAGATATGAATTTCGATTCTTAAACATTTCCGGTAAGTACAGATGAATTTATAAAGGTAAGTATAAATACAATAAACGGAAGTTGAAATAAGAAAGAAAAACAAATACACAAAAACGCGAGAATTTATACACATATATTATAAAAAGAAATAGTAAAAAATAATTATTTTTTTCACTTATAGGAACAATAAAAAAATTCTTGCGCAGTTTCGGCCAGAAGACGGACTTTTCGTTTAAGATTTTATATAATTTTTTGTGTAAAAAATATATAAAACATAAATTAATTGAGATAACTAAAGGAGTTTTTTTTTTTTATTTAATATTAACATTATATTTTCTGTTTATAAGAAAATTAAATTATTATAACAGTAGTTTGATGAAATAATTTAAAAAAATGAGAGTAGATCAAACAAACATCAAGTTTAAACTCACACACCATAGCGGTGTGCGAGTTTGCAGTGAATAATAGTGATTCACTGCATAAGCACGTATGAAAAATATACCAATACAATCAACATAATTTCAAATTAAGGTTATGTTGTCTGTTTTCAAACTTCGGTCTTCCACCTTCAGTGATCGGGTGGGGACTCCTTTGAGATGCAATTGGAGGGAATGCAAGACCTTAGTTCCGGTGGTGGATCTTATTGGGGGTTCCCCACTAGAGGCGCGGCGTCAATACCAGAGTCCCGGTGGGGACTTCCCGGTTGTTCCCAAAAGGTAACTCCCCCCATGCCATGCCTCAAATGAGGCATGGTGTGCAAAAAGACCGAGTCCCTGATGCCTGGGTAGAGCCTTGCTTCTTTCCGAGGTAGTTTGAAGCGAAGGCACCCCCACCCACGGAGTTGAGTTTATGCTTAATTACGTGTCCGGCTTCCCGGGGGGGGGGGGGGAACTACAGATGTATAACAAAAGCAAAAAACCTTAGATCGAGCGTAATTTAAGAACGACTTAACCAATCTTCATCATGATCACGGTAACCTCCACGTCTCCGTGGCGCGAGTGGTAGCGTCTCGGTCTTTCATCCGGAGGTCCCGGGTTCGAATACCGATCAGGCATGGCATTTTCACACACGCTACAAATGAGGGGAAGAACCCTCGGACCCCAGATCAGCCCAGATGAACCCCAGAGTCTTCCTAGGATCGCAGAGCTTGCATCGCTCGCCGCTACCGTCTGGCCAGGGAGCTCGGCCCTTTGATCCACTCGCAACGTTCGTTATCCTCATGGTTGTGATAATAGTACTGATAAATAATAATTTAAATATTCAGGCTTTATAGAAATCTAAAAAAAAATAGACTATTCTACTATTCTAATAGACTATTCTTGGACAGAATAGTTTAACATTTTAACTAATATAGACACCTTTGATAACGAAAAATTCAAAACTTATTTCTGTTGACATGGAAACAGAAATATAATAATAATAATAAAGTAAAAGGATTAATCTTTTACTTTCGCGTCTAAATAGAGCTATAAGAGACGTATAGCTCTAGAAGGAAAGTATCACAATCGGTCCAATTTGGGCCTATGTTGTTTTAACTGGATCTTGACGTTTTGACACCTAAGGAACCCGAAAAACCGGATATTAATGTTCGTATGTACGTGCGTGTGTAGGTTTTTGGCCTCTAAATCACCTTATATCTCCAGAACTACTGGACCAATTTTGACTAAACTTGGTCAGATTACTTCTACGTATTCACGCCATTAAATTTTCAACTTAAAATATCAACGGGTGAGCTGTAGAGTAAAGTCACCCTCACTATCTCGAGATTTTGTCTATTAAGGTCATATTTTTGTTAGGCACATTTATTAACGATTAAAAAATAATAATATTAACAAAAAAAGCGTTTTTCAAAATCGCATCCCACCCCAAAAATTTTATTGTAGTCGTCTGCTATGTTGTTACGTCACAGATGAGCGGTAGAATTAAATAAATAAGTAATATTTAAAGTGTAAAAAAGTAACTCGGTCTGGCTGGGTCTCGAACTCGATCGTCTGATGGACTCGGTACCTGGTGCGTTAAGCCACGTGGCTATACCAGCCTACCAACCATATAAGCGAAATTTGTTCTATGTAAGTTGTGAAATTACATTAGTTTAGCTAACACTGACCGTCGCTGCTAGTACCGCCACACCCGCACGAATTAAATACGGTATGCGCGTTCGCTTTCGTTAGAATCATTGAATTAATTAAACGAAAAAATATTGTATTTAAATAAAATGATTAATATTTTTAATTAAATTGTGGGTGTATGAGTGTTTAAGAGGTGCATCAAAAACAACCCACAGTTCTCAGCTGTGAGTTGTATTTTTCTTTAATGAATATCTTTGATTCACATCTTCACCCCCAACGGGGCCAAGCCTCGGTCTATATTTTAAAATCTTCCGTGGGATAACTTCCAGGGTAAATTTGATCACTGTATCATGCAAATTTGAAAACGTCGGTCGGTTGGTTTTCGCGTGATGCTAAACCAAACTAATAAACAAGCTTTCGGCTTTATATATAAGATGCATGTAAACTAATTGTGAAATATAAAATTTAAACTATACTTTGAGATTACATAAAAGGTTATGAATTCTGTTATAGAATTATTAATTTAATACATTTTTACTTCATTTATGATAAAATGCAGAAATACCAAACTTTTATCGTCGCCTATGTGTATGATTTATAGTTCTATAATCAAGCAAATATAAATTAATATCACTGATATCAGACTTATTATAGGAGTAATTTTTTTTTTTTAAATTACTTTTACTAATCTTATTTTCAGGTTTTTTTTATTAAATTGCTGTGATCCATAAATGGTGTTTTTTTTTCTTTTTATGGAGTAGATATTTAATTTTAGTTTGCGTGTTAAGATATTTATGAGAGACACAGTCAAAGTTACATGTTGTAATTTTGTTATGTATATTCTATATATGGTTATGAATTTATTTAAATGTTTAAATATATATCTTTGACTCGATGTTCACCGTTTACATAAATGGTTATAACAAAACGAAAATCAGCACAAAATATATTAAATATTATTTTTTTACTTTATGCACAAATTTAAAATTCCTCATTTACTAGATAGAATAAACAATGAACAAAAAAAAATTATTTACTTATTGATTTCTAGTTTTTAACAGATCTTGACGTTTAAACGATGCATCAGTTTAAAAAGAAGTTTTTATAAAACTTTTCCCTCTGTTCTGTTGGAAACTACTGTTTATTCCAACTTATGTTGGAAGCTTCAACCTCTCCAACATAAAATACACTTTGATCTAGTGTATAGTTCTAAATAAAATTTGAATTTTTCTAACTTTTCTTTGTTTTATTCAACTTACCTTACACTAGTTTGTTCACAATTAAATTTTCTACAAGTTGTGTTTAAAATTTTTACGTGTTTATTACATTTAACAAGTTATTGTATGTCAAACATAAAAAAAGTGTTTTTTTACCCCAATTTATTGGATTTCACCACAGATTTCTCAAAATCTACTGTAGATACGGTTCTAGGACCTGTTTTATTCAATTTTTCAGTTCAAAAACCATAAGAAATCACTAATTCTACTGCTCGATTAACTTCCTAAAAATTTCATTACGACCTCATTTCTCCGGGGTAGCTGAAATCCGAGCGAAATTTATACATTAGTCGTAACTCGCAAACGAAGCAGTTAGAACATAAGTTATATGAATTTTTCCATTATTTTAACAAGTAGAATAGATTTTGAAAGTCCCAGGAGAACTTCGTGATACACTTTCTATATAAAACAAGCATCTACTCTTGTTTAAACTTTTTTAACAATTTTTTTATAATGATAAATAATATGATTTTGTTTATATGAATAATTTATAACACTTTAGTTATTATGCCTTCATATTTTTAAACTGTAGCGTGATTAATACATTTCCGTACATGGATATCAATGATTGATTTAGGAAATTTTATATCTTAACTCCAATTATATCAGTTCCATTTTAGTCGTCTATATTGAGCATACGAGTAGATCTGGAAAAAAAAGGATTTTAGTTTCACACCATGAGAGTAACTTTATCTGCTGTAATTTTCTACATCAGTGGATATACATTTCAATTTTTCTTGTTTATTTATTATTCCCATTCATAAGTATCGAATGTACAGACCGGTATATTTTGTTAACTGATTTTTTTCTATACTTCACGAATATATTTTCTAATAATTTGATATTTTCCAGAAGTTAACAATTTTCTTTATTTTAAACATGAATTTTTATTTAAAAATTTTTGGTTTAATTAATTGATTAATATCAGTTAGTAATTTGACTGATTTATGTAGACAAAAACCGTCCCTTTGAATTTAAATATTTAGAAAAAATTACAATAATAAAAAGAGTAACGACATTTTTAAAATAGAAAAGAGAATTTTAAGGAACATATATGGATTCAGTTACCAGGATGGAACTTATAAACTAAAAAGTGGAATAGAAATTTATAAAAATACAGAAAAAATAAAACACACCATCCGGAGAAAAAGATTACAATTTTATGAACATTTATCGGCCCAATGAGCGAAAACAGATTAACAAAACAAATATTTAACTTTTATAACAGTAGAACTATTAAAACCTGATGATTTCGCCACAATAAGCTTGAAGCGTGTGCGTGGGATATGGAAATGGATTTTTATAGCGTAAGAAAACTGCCTTGACTGACCGGGATTCGAACCCGGGACCTCCGGATCTAAAACCGAGGCGCTATTACTCCGCCACAGAGATCGGCAACTACCTGGTTTAAAAAAGTAGAAAACGATCTTAAAACTTTAAAAATCTCCAAAGAAACCTGTTTAAATAAAGACCAATTTAGAAAATTAATCAAAGAATCTAAGGTTCCACAGAAGAAGGATAAGAGGACTATAGGAAGAAAGCAGACCGAGTAAGAAACACAACAGAGAGAAAAAATGAAAAAAATATTGGGAAAACAAAAGAAGTTCCAAACTATTATGCAATCGTGATACTTAGTAGTCCAGACGAACAAAATAAAAAGTAAAAAAAAGTGTAACGACTTCTATTTATCTCGATCTGAAGATGTAAAGAAAAATAGACATCTCAGATATGTGTACGAGTACATATATATATATTAACATCTGCATATCGTCAGCCTCCGTGGCGCGAGTGGTAGCGTCTTGGCCTTTCATCCGGAGGTCCCGGATTCGAATCCCGGTCGGACATTGAATCTTTACACGCTACAAAAATTGTCATTCATCTCATATCCTCTGAAGTAATGCATAACGGTGTTCTCGGAGATAAAAAAAAAAAACGTTTTGATGTGGGTAACAAAATCAAAATTGAAAATTCTTGAAATACAGACGATCATAGTCCGATACTTAATCCCATGTTATATTACGTGACATAAAATTATAAAAATAAATTTAGGTTAATTTATTTTTAAGTTTTTACTGAAAAAGTGCTTTAGTATTTGTAAAGGATAACGTTCTTTCAGTAAATAATAAAACTTCATGGAATCATTAAATCGTACTTTACTCCTCTCCCCCCCCCCCAAAAAAAAAAACTGATTGATTTTGTGTAAAGAAATATTTTTTGTTTTATATTATTTTAAACTATAAATTATAAATCTATTAATTATTAACCTCTGACTGCAACAAAATTTTTACAATAAACAAATAACTCAATAATAAAATAAAATAAAAAAATTGAAGAAATATCAAAAGTTATTAAAGAAATAAAATTTTAAGTTTTATTTATTACATATTTTTTTATAAATAGATAACTTTTATATTTTTATTTTGTCTTTTACTTCCTTGTACGAAATAAAGGAAGTATTGTAATCGCGAAAAATTTCGGTTTTCAGATTTCAACGGAAATATCCATTTTGACCATCCCTGAATCCATTTTGACTAGTTTTGGCTTGACATCAGTATGCACGTACGTACGTATGCACCTCGCATAACTCAAAAACGATTAGCCAAGTATGTTGAAATTTTGGATTTAGGACTATTGTAACAGCTAGTTGTGCAGTCCCCTTTTGACTGCAATCGATTAAACTAAAATTGTTCAAAAAAGCCCAAAATCCCCAAACATTTGGATGTTGGACTTTTTCTCAACTGCAGTAATAAGCCCTCATTGAAAGCTTTTTAACGATATACCACAAGTGGTACTTATTTTCATTGGTTCCAAAATTATAGCCAAATAAAGATTTAATTAATAAAATATTTGGATCGTAAAAGGGGAAGACACATCAGTTCTTCATTTACTTTTTTTTAAATTTCTTTTTTTATTTAAATATATTGATTTATTAATAATTGTTAACCTGTGATTGTAATAAAATTTTTACAATAAATAAATCAATAATAAGTATTAAAAAAAATGTTAAAAATAGATCTCTTTAGTTATTAATAAAATAAAATTTTATGAACTTTTTATCTTAAAAAACCGTGTATATGTAAATTAATAGGCGTACAAGGAAGTCCATCTAGTGTCCTCATCAGATTTTTTTATCCGGTCAACTTTTTGGACCAAAAAAACAAATATCATTTCTTTCTAGCTTCTTTTCTCTTCTTCCATGAGTTTCTCATTTTTTCAGCATGTTTTCGTTTTTTTTTTGTCATCTTCCTGTTCTTTTTTCTGCCACAAGAACTTTTATATTCTAAATTATCCTGAGGAAGTTATCTCTATCGCAGCAGTCCTCTTCTTTCAATTCTATCCTTTAGAGATCCTTTTCCATCTGTTTCAATTAATTTGACTTTATTTTCGTGCTCCACAGCTCGTAAAAGATCTGTTTATTTAATCACTTTTGGTTCGCTGTTTCTAGATATTTTTTTGTTTTGGTAGATCTCCGTGTTAGATTCTAACCTGTATTCTTCCTCTGTTACGTTTGTACCATGGATTTTCCTTGGTAAACTTCTTTCGATATTTAGCAGTTTTTCGAGATAGGTTAGGTGTAGTGTTTCAGTGTCATGTAAGATTTGGCGATCATTGAGAAATTCTTCTTATTGTAGATATCTTTGGTGATAAATCTAAGCTTCTCCAGTTTTGTGTTCTTTTTTTCTTTTTTGATGAGTATTAAATAAAGAAGTTATCATAATAAATATAAATGTTCACTCGTAAATTATTTAATTATACTTCTCAATATGATTTCTTTCCCTAAAAACCTATTTTTTCCTTCCCACAGACAAGCGTAATAATTTATGTAATTTATATTTAGCTAATTTTTTTTTTAAATCACTTTTTTTATTAAAAACCATCCTAATCCGAATGCAAAAGCTACGGCTCTTAATCAGTTTCAAAATAATAGAAGAATTTTTTTAATGAAAACCGTGATTCATTTTCTTATTCGTGGTAAAACTTACTTTACACCGCGACTACCAACTTTAAGAATTATTTTCTTATTCTGCTAAGTAATTTATTATTTCTTTTAATGCCCATCATTAGAAAAGCTCAAAATTTGTTCGTTGGAATATGAAATTCATTTTTATACGAGTTTTATAAAGTGTAACATCGACCGGTATTCGAACTTGAAACCTTCCCATTGAAAGGTTGAGATGTACTATTCTGCGAGATGTACTATTCTGCTTAGCAGAATAATACATCTCAACCAGCACATCTCGATGGTCGGCAATTCCTTACGTGCTCTTTACAATAAATTTCTTTCAGGGAATAAGAGAAAGATTTTTTTTTTTTAAAAGATCACACTTTACATAGTCGATTTAATATAATTTGTTTTTGTCATCATTGCTTAGTATTATATTGCATTACATGTTCTATTATGTATCTTTTATTCTGTAGATTTTCACGTGATATTCAAGAAAATTAATCGGGTAATTTAATAAAAAATATAATACAATTCCCTCATTCCAGAACGCTTTAGATATTGCTCTACAGTTTTTCAACTTTGTCGTAGTTTTCTGTTTCGTAGTTTTCTTTCCAGTACTTTTCATATTTTTATCAAGACTTATTATTTTACTTTTTTACTTCCTTGTTCTTAATATTGTAATCGCGAAAAAATTCGGTTTTCAGATTTCAACGGAAATATCCATTTTGACCATCCCTGAATCAATTTTGACTAGTTTCGGCGTGACGTCTGTACGTACGATTGGCCGTCCTACGTTCGTTCAAAAACGACTGGCCGTAAGATTTTGAAATTTTGGATTTAGCTTTGTTATCACATCTAGTTGTGCACCTCTCCTTTTGATTGCATTAGCTGGACCAAAAGTGTACTAAAAAAGCCCAAATTAAAAAAAAACTGGATTTTGAACTTTAAGTACAAAACTTTAAAGTACTTTTAAGAACTTTAAGTAATAAGCCCTCAATGAGAGATTTTCAACGAAATGTCATAAGTGGTTTTTATTGGTTTATTTTTATTGGTTCCAGATTTATAACCAAATAAATTTTTAATTAATGAAATACTTGGAATTTACATGGAGAAGGCACATTGGTTCAAATCAGACTTCATCTCCTTTTTTTAACTTTTTTTTAATTTAAATATATTGATTTATTAATAATCATGTATCATAATTACTTCTGATAGTAAAATAACGTTTACGATGATTAATAATTCAATAACAAAAAAAAATCAGAAGTTATTATTGGAATAAAATTTTATGTACTTTTCATTTTAAAATAATGTGTATATGTAATTTAATAAGCGTACAAGGAAGTCATGCGGTGTCCATATAAGATTTTTTTTCTTTCAAATGGTATATTTTTCAAATATGGACAGAGTTTTTCTATGCAAAATATATTTTTTTAACGTATTATCAACATCTGCACACTTTTTTATGCTAATTTATTAAAAAATAACCTCTTTAATTTAAAAACTTAATATTATCAGCTGGAATTTTAGAAATATTGATAAAAAATAATTCAATTAAAATTAACTAAATTCAAGCATTTTCCACGATAACCCATACCGAAGAAAAATGAAAATTTTATTCGTGGATTTTTTATAGAATATTAAAGGAGGAACCGAATTTAACGGTCAACGAAAAAACATTGCAGCTGAAAAATTTTACGAAGCGATGTTTTATTGGGAATACGTTCTACATGTTCTGTTCAATCGTGTGGTGAACTCTATTGGTTGGAATTTTAACTACAACAGTTGTGATGTTTTTTCTAGACAGCAGAAAAACGTTTCATATGCTACAAGATGGCGGACAGTGTTAAATTGCCTCCTATTGGTGTTGCATTAAAACAATTATATAGAGGGAAAAAGATATCAATAAACTACGATAACTGGAAAAACAAAGTAAAAAAAAAAACGTTACATATGCATAGGGTTAACCTACTTTTATCGAAGTAGACACAACAGTGATTATGATCATTTTATGTTGAAAAAAACAAGCATTCTTTACAAAACAAAAGATGTAATCGAAATGTTAGCAAATGCTAATCATTATAATAGTGAAGTTATCCTTACGGGGAACGAATTTGTGGTGCAAATAACTTTCTTTCTTTTTTTTTTGTTTAACCTCCGGGTCCGCAGTCAAGCAGTTCTTTCCGCAGAGGATGAGATGAAAAAATGCCTGGCCTGACCGGGATTCGAACCCAGGACCTCCGAGTGTAAGCCCGAGACGCTACCACTCGCGTCACGGAGGCCGATGTGGTGCAAATTACTAACTGCAGATAATTCAACTGTCTTACGATTAAGAAAAAACCGCATTATAATATAAAATTGGACAGTATTTGATTTAATAAGAAGACCTAGAGGTAGAAATGCCAGGAAGAAAGTTGTATAATTAATCCTAGTGACTTAAACTGTATGTTGACTACGTTACAATATCTGCTGCAAAAAGGAACGATCTGCTTAAAATGGTGGAATACTTGCCTGTTCAATGCCGTGAATTATAACAATTTTATCTATGAATGACTGAAAAAAAAAATATGACAGTTGTAGGACATTCCGTTACGCGGCTACAGCCGCGTTCCGGGAAAATCCTACAACTGTGTGTTGTTTCTGATGCACTAATTACACACAAAACTTAATTTAACATATTTATCATTTTATTTAAATATAACATTTTTTTGTTTATTTAATTCAGTGATTCTAACTAAAGCGCGCGGGCATACAGTATTTAATTGGCGCGAGTGTGGCAGTACTAGCGGCGACGGTCGGTGCTAATTAAACTAATGTAATTTCACAACTTGCATACAACAAATTTCGCTTGTACCGTCGGCAGATTGATGTACCCGCGAGGCTTAACGCACCAGTTATCGAGTCAACCGGGCGATCGAATTCGAGACCCTGCCAGACCAGAATTACTTTTTTACACTTTAAATATTATTCATTTATTTAATTCCATTCACCTGTGACGTTATAACATAGCAGACGATTACAACAGCGTTTTTTTGGGATGGGATGCGAAAAAACGTTTTTTGCAAATATTATTGTTTTAATTGTGCCTAATAAAAATATGACCTTAATTAGGTAATATCTCGAGATACTCAGGGTGATCTTGCTCTACAGCTTTACTCTCCTGACCTTTTATGTTGAAAATTTAATGGCATTAATGCCTCATATATAGAAATAATTAATCAAGTTTGGTCAAAATCGGTACAGTAGTTCTGGATATATAAGGTGATTTAGAGACCAACATGGAACTCACGTACAAACATTAACATCCGGAAAATTTCCATCCGGTCTTTCAAAACGTCAAAACCAGTGTCAACCAAACCAAGACACTCGACACTTGACTTGGTTTGACCAGTGTCAAAATGTCAAGATTCAGTGAAAACCGCATATATCCAAATTAGACCGATTACAGTACTTTCCTTTCTAGACCTATAGCGCTATCTAGACCGGTAAGTACGCGTAATATTACAGTAACAGATCCAGAAATGTTATTATTTACTTATCATTATTATTTGTTTTTTTATTGAAATATATTTTTTACATTTTTAATATATATAATGGTGTACTTATTTTTTGTAGCACCAGATATTTAAGAAATTCAAAAACGTTGCAAGTTTAACACTTTTTTCTGTATCAGTTCAATGAAAAAACGTTTTTGTTTTCTGTGGAAAAAGATTTCTTAACGTTCTTAAGTGTACAAATGCATCGTTTTCCACTGATTATTCTCTTTAAATAACAATTCAACATAAAATAGCTTTATTTTAACGTAAAAAAGAAATATAGGATAGACAAATATTGTAATTTATGTTTCATTAAACATGATTTTTCATACATCTGTTAAGATTAAGATGATCTTTTTTCCTGTAAAATTTACTTTTTGTTATTTGCAACGTTTATCCGTTGACCCATTCAATTATCAAAAACTGTACTGTTTTAATTGGTCAATTTCGAAAAATTATATTTTTCTGATGACAACAATTTGTATAGTATTCGTTTTTGCCATACCTAAAACTTTAATTCGCAAACTTATTTCTAGATTTGAAGTATGTTTTCAAAACAAAATTGCTTTGTCGTTATTATTTACAAACAAATAATTAAATAATTAAAAAAACAAACAATAGGATAGATAATTATGAATTAATATTAACAAAATTATTTACCGCTACCGATTGTATGTAAATATACGTAAAAATAATAAAAAAAAGTATCGAGTATTAAAAGGCGCTACCATGCATCGTATCGTACTTCCTACACACTTATGTTTTTTTTTATCCCTCCTATTACCACACTTCATCTATTATAATCCTCTCCTACTGGGTTAATATTCTTTCTTCCCTTCCATTCTCCAGTCCAGTCCAGATTTAACTTCCAGTTTCAAAGCCAAGTTGTTAGACCTAGTCAAGAAGACGTCAACTGGTATTTCCAGACGGTAAAATAGTTCAAATATTTATTAAATATCATTTTATTGCTTCATAATAAATAGCAACACACATACACTCGTTGTTTGTTGTTAACTTATTTTTAACCGCGTTATTCTTATACTTACATATGGTTTAAAGTTGTGGATGTGTAGCGTAGTAAATTTTTTATTTATTTATTTTTGTGAGTGAGTAACTTTATAGTGAAATGAAGCATCTATATAATACATTTATGTTTATTATTAAAAGTTTAGTTAATTAATTGTTTTTCGTAAGTAATTTAAGATTAAAAAATTATTTCTAAACTTAAAATTCCTTTCCAAATTTTTAATCTAGTAAGGAATTTAATTAATAAAATTATTTTACGTAAAATAATAGTTATGATTTCTTATATTTTAGTTAATATTTTGATGATTTTTTTTTATAATAAAAATAATAACATTAAGTTTTGTTAATATTTTTTTTTAATTATGCATGTTTTTCTTATTTTTTTAAGTTATAATTAGGTTTAACTAATTTTCTGGATACTTAATTATATTACTTTACTGGCGATGTGCCATGTTCTTAAAAAAACCATTTACCGTCTTCATCAAAACGTTAAAATTTACAGAGATTTCATTTAGGAAATAAGAAAGATTTAATTTTATGGTATTAACAGATAATTAACTAAAAAGAATTAATCCTATCCGGATAGAATTCAAGTATTATGAACATGTTAAATGTATTTTCCATTTTTAACGTACTTCAAAAAAAAAAAAAATCGCTTTCGGCACGCCAGAAGGTAGAGGTAGATTTCACCGGTACTAAGTAGGGAATAAATTAAGAAAAACTTCAAATTTACTCAATACGACAATGGTTGCATGTGAAAAAATGTTTCATATGTTTAGCATACGACAAACCCCATCTTACAATCCCAGAAAAAGTTTGGTCATCCTTGCCGTAAGGGTTGGTCATAACAAAAATTGTTACAGACAAATACTCTTCATATTAAGGGAGATATGATTCTTTTTTGTCTTTGAAACCACATTTTTTCAAACCCCTAGGTCAATGGTTGGTGATATCAATAAACTTTACTTAGATAAGTTTTAGGCCCTTATCCAAAGAATACTAGCAACTTTAAACTAATACGATATATTACTTAATAAGAAAGTTATAGCGATATTTTGTTTTTTGGAAAAATTCTTGGTCGTTACAAACTCGAACGAAATTTTGGGTCGTTATATTTTACGTATCAATTTGAAAGTGATTGGTGGAATATTACGGCAGTTATCGTGTCCACAAGAAAGTGAAATATATATATATATAAACCTTTGTACTGACGGTGTTTTAGGGTCTGGGGGATGTGAAACGCGAAGACATGTCGAAATTTTCCGGAAGTTGAATCATGGTACCCATTACAATGGGCTATGTAGCTTTCTTATTAAATCTACTTAAAAGATGGAACTCTCAAACAGATGGTTTTATTTTTAAAGCATTTTCTTTATTTTCAAGTCCTACTTATAATCAGTTTTTTATTTTAAACTTAATCATAGATTACTTGAATTTATTTTTGTCGTAACATTACTTACAATTGAACGGTTATAGATAATGATGTGTGTGGGTATATAATCTGAAAATCTTTCAGATTTTCTAAGTATTTTCTAGCAAAGATTTTAGAAAACTTAATCCCGTTTTCTAAAATCGGCCTTAGTTCAGTCTTGGTTGTTTATACTGAATGTGGTTTTTCTGATATTTTATCTCTATGAAAATTTTGTCTTCTACCTTTTTTTTCAAATATTTATGTTGTAAATTCACTAATATTTTAAGTGAAAAACAAACTAAAAATAAAATGAAATAAAGTATTATAAAGTAAAGAATAATATTACTCAATTATTTTTTATTTAATTTATTCTTTTTTTTTTTGGCGACAATTTAAAAATTGATAATTTATTTGTGTTTTTTTTTTTATTTTCGTCCCGATTTCGTGACATCAAAATTTAATAAACTGAATAATATTATTTTTATTTATTTGTTTTTAGACAACTTTTAAAAATACAATTTAATTTATAGGAAAATCTTTATTGACAACCATGTTTTTACTGTATAATTAGTTTTTAATATTATTTTTATGTACAAACCTAATCAAAAAATAACTAATTATATTTGTAGCCTATTATGTAAGAGAAAGTATCTTCTATCGATTTTAATAAACAAAATGATAAATTACAATAAATATGTACAGTAAATAAAATTCATAAAAAAAAGGAATTATGCTATGTGATTGAACTTTTATGTAAAAAAAAAAAATATATTTTATGGTAACCTTCCGAATATTTTCCATTAATTCTTAAGTTTTGAAGTGTGAAAATAATTTACGTATACATAGTAATTTTTCAAATGCATTTATTTATTTTATAATGTTTTCGATTAATACAAAGATTTAGTATTATTTTAGGCAGATTTCGTAAGAAAGCTACATATTGTAATGGATACCATGATTCGACTTCCAGAAAATTTCGACATATCTTCGCGTTTCACATCCTCCAGACTCCAAAACTACCATCAGTTTAAAAGTTTTTATATATATATATTTCACTTTTTTGTGGCCACGATATCTGCTGTAATTTTGCTCCAATCACTTTCAGATTGTTCCTTAAAAATAATTCATCCCAAAATCTCGGTCGAGTTCGTTAATGAGCAAAATCGAACCATGGAGGTGGAAATGGCGGTACTTTTACGAAAAAACAAAATATCGCTATAACATTCTTATTAAGTAATATATCAAATTCGTTTAAAGTTCCTACTATTCTTTGGATAAGGACCTAAAACTTATCTAAGTAAAGTTTTTGAATATCACCAACCATTGGTCCAAGGGCTGGAAAAAATTGGATTTCGAAGACAAAAAAATCATACCTCCTTTAATAGGCACAGTATCAAATGTTTAAAGTGGTCGTTAGTCCTCTATACATTACCTAAAAATTTTCTGTCTGAAACAATTTCTGATATGACCAACCCTTACGGCAAGGGATGGAATTATAAGCTAAACGTGTGAAACTTTTTTTCACATGCAACCATTGTCGTATTTAGTAAATTTGAAGTTTTAATTAACTTTAAGGTGGAAATCCTTTTTATCCCCTACTTAGCACCGGTGAAATCTACCTCCGCCTTCCGGCGTGCCGAAAGGAATTTTTTATAAATATAATGTGTTAAAATTAAACTATACAGCTAAATTTTTAATTGAAAAAATTGCGATCTAATTTATAATCAAAAGTTGTACAAGAGTTTTTTTTTTGCTACATGATAATTATAGGTCTTATATAATTATTATTTCTTTATTGTAATAGTAATTATTATTATTTATAATTATAATAATTGTATAATTATGGTATAATTATTAGGTCTTCTTCCTTATATAATGTATAGACGTGTACATTTGAAAATATTTAAAATTTTTAGTTACAAATTAAAACAAAACTTTCTTAGAAAGAAATTTAAATTTTATAGAGATTTATAAAAACGTCTCTAGAGAATGCTAATTCTTCTTTTAAAAATGCATTAAATGTTTAAGGTTTTTAATGTAAAAAATACACTTTTGTAACACGAGTAGTTTATTTATGAGGTTGCAGTTTTAGATTGGTTAATAGAGTCCTAATCGGAATAATGAAACACAGACTTATTTGTATTTATTTCTTTATTAAATTTTTGATAATTGTGATAACCAAGCAGACAGTTTTACTGGTTTTTCGCTCTTTACAAAAAAAATCAAAAACAATTAAGCGGGTCGAGGGGGGGGGGTGTGATCGGTGAAGATCCGAAAGGGTTTGGGTTGATTAGGTATGGTTCAGGTGTTATTTAAGCATAAAGATTCCTTCTTATAATGAGACTCAGAACTTAGAAAAATTATCACTGGTATAGAAAGTATTACAAGTCCTTGTTTACTTAAAGTATCACTGACGTCACAGTCTTGTCGTGTTTAAAGACTTAGAATATTTTCACTCAACTAGTCTATAGGCTTAAGCATCGTATAATATGGAAAAAAAAGTCACTAAAAAAAATTCCAAAAACAGTACAATCCATCAACCAAATAACTCGAAACTTTAAAGACTTATGAGGTAACCTTATACCAACAATTCTTTACTAAGTATTCGTTAAATTCACCAAAATTCAATCCAAAAAGTTATTAAACGCAGAGCTAGACACAGCACGACCTCTCAGTATGAGAATCCACACTCGACTAGAGGTTAAATTATGGAAAAGTACACATTTGAATATCTCGAAAAAAAGTTGAGTTTTGGAAACTCAACAAGTCGATCACGAGTTTTCGAGAAAAAAATATCTTCTTTAGCGATGAGGAACAACTTCTTCTCATCGGCTTTGTCAACAAACAAAATTATAGAATTTGGGGATCAGAAAATCTAAAAAAGATTGAAGAACTTGCTATGTATCGTTGACGGGTCACGGTTTTGTGCGGAGTTTCGGGATTGATTGGGTCTTACTTCTTCGAAAATAAAAATGGAGGTGGCGTTATCATTAATGGAATACGATATCATGAGATTATTTAAAACTTTTTATGGCCTAAAATTAATTATATGGATGTGGAAGACATGTGGTTTCAATAAGACAGTGCAACATACCACACTGCCAATGAAACCATGCAGTTATTGCTAGAAAAATTTAACGGTCGCATTATCTCGCAGCGAGGTGATGTGAATTGGCCGCCAAGATTATGCGACTTGATACCGTTGGATTTTTTCGTTTTGGGTTATCTTAAAGATAAAGTGTAAATCAATAAACTACAAATAATTGAGAGCCTCAAAGAAGAAATTCGGTACAACAATGCCGACATTTCCCAGCAATTATGTCAATATGTTTTGGAAAATTTTATTAAAAAGTGAATATGTGCAGCAAAGGCCGGGGTGCTCATTTGTCAAATGTCATAATCTCCTTGCCATTAGTTTCTAATAAAGAAAAAATATTATCAATTATCAAATAAAAAATGTTTTATTAAAATCTTACGTCAGCTCAGTTTGGAACATTCTATATAAGGAATACAATCAACTATTTTGTTAAAGCCTAAGTAGAAGTATATTAAAAAGAAGCCAAGAGCGGTATTAGTTTGGAAGACAGTTAAGTTTTTTTTTTTTTTAAAGCAATATACTTTTTTGTTTTCTCAGAAAGTAAGTAGAAGAAGAATTATTCTTGACTTAATTTGTCGTTTTAAAATGCTTCTAATAGTTTTACTATTTAAGTAACTGCATAATAAATACTTAAACATAAATACTACATTAAAGTAAAAACATAAAAAAACAAAAAGCACCTTTTAGCAATATGTTATTAAAACCAATAAAAGCATACAGCTCTTATTATACATCGTATGACATATAATACATCACAGTTTATTCTCATATTTATTAACTAATACTATGATTTTACATTTTTTTCCTTTATGTTAATTTTTTTATTTTTAAGTATAAGATTATTATACTGTGGGGTGAAGAAGTAGATATACAGTTGTCAGTGGCGTAGCGTAGCGGGGGCGGTACTTTTTGGGGTCGGAAAATTTTCACAATAAATAAAAATATCTTGTAATCTGAACTAAAAATCTGAACCATTTCTTTTCATATTTCTGTCACACCTACAATCAGACCGATTAAAATGAATATGGAACTTTTTATTATTTAATTTGTGACGGAACTGGGGAATCCCCTTTCTTTAAGCGAGTGTTGTCATCTCGCTCGCTCTAGCGACTTTCTTTTTCCTGTTTAGCTTCCGGTAATTACTGTTCAGATAATACTTCAGAGGATGAACGAGGATGATATGAATTAGTGTAGTCTTGTACACTCTCAGTTCAACCATTGCTAAGATGTGTGGTTAATTGAAATCCAACCACCAAAGAGCATTGGTATCCACGATCTAGTATTCAAATCCGTGTAAAAATAACTGACTTTACTAGGACTTGAACGTTGGAACTCTCGACTACCAAATCAGCTGATTTGGGAAGACGCGTTCACCACTAGACCAACCCGGTGGGTTCGCTCTAGCGACTGGTAACACCGTCTGTACTAACCAGTTGCCTTGCGGTAATTCCCCTGTTTTATTTTGTGCTCGGATTGTTAGCAACGAATATTAAATGAGAATTAATTATTTCATATAAAGAATAGAGTTCAATATTGTCTAATAACACCTGAAACATCAGTCGTCCAATTCACACTGATTCAGTTACCTCAATTCATAATTTTCTTTAAGTGCGTCTTCTGATCTGTGATAAATTATTGAAATTTGTCGAAAAATGTTGGGTTATTAATTTCATGTAATAATAGCTTAATCGACGCGTATCATAAATGTTGTGTATATATCAATAAGCGGCATTCGTGTAAGAACTTTTGTAACAAATGTGTTTATTATAAAACATATATACATTACTTTTTTATTTGTACCCTGTACAATACACAATAACAAATTTATTCTTGCTAAAAAGTTCTTTAGAATTTCTAAATTTTGGAGCCTATTGGATTTAAATACTTAAATTAGGAGGT
Organism: Lycorma delicatula; assembly: GCF_047948215.1. Taxonomy (NCBI): domain Eukaryota; kingdom Metazoa; phylum Arthropoda; class Insecta; order Hemiptera; family Fulgoridae; genus Lycorma; species Lycorma delicatula. The sequence continues at coordinate 115,387,884 of NC_134461.1, read as the reverse complement.
GGTGAATTTGGCCTACGCCCCGGGCGGCTGAAACCCATGCTACGCCACTGACAGTTATAGAGTTCTAGAGTTTTCTTTATTAAAATTTCTCATATTTTATACGTAATGCGTTATTTATTATGAAACAAAACAGTACCTTTAGGAGGACACTATCAGAATTACAATTACAATTAAGTACAATTTGTGAGGTGTTTATTTTGTCGGCCTTCAGCATTTACACATTCCTGCAGTCTAGTTTCTACACTCAAACACACATTTGCACAGAGGTTTTATCATTATTGATTTCTGGATGGAGCCAGTTACATCACATTTATTGCGTAATCTGTTAATGGTTAGTCTACTTGGTGAAGGTATATAAAATACTATAGCCCGTTTTTGTTGAACCATTTCAGCATTCTCAGACTTACTAATTGTTTGACCATCCATTTCCGTTGGTCGATGGTTAAATTACCAGTCATGATTATCTGAAAAATACTAATATGTATTTAATTAATTAACTTACTAATTAAGTACATAATTAAGTAAGTAAGTAATTATTAATTAAGTAACAAATAATAAATCAAGTAATATCTATTATATAACTCTATACCTATCTTTGCATTCCCTGTACGTATTTCCTACAATAAATTGGCTTTTTATGTTTATTTTTATTTTATGTATTATTATATGACCTACCAACTTAGTACGCTCTCTACAAGATCCTCGTAATTATTATTTCCTTCATGTCTCTTCATTTTGTAATTAACTAACCACCTAATTATCAACATCCTCTTGCAAGATCTACGTTGTAAAAGGCTTTATTCTTTTCATAACTGATTATTCTTGCTGCAATAAGCCTACAGTCAACTTGACTGCGGACAAATTTCTCTAAATAAGAATATCAATTCTTTTGTGTGTCTGATAAAGGTCTGTCGCCTTCAAAATTGACATAGTAAACATCAAGAATAACAAGCATATCAGGCCAAGATTAATAAGTTAACGAAAAAGAAATGGATTTCCGTTACCTTCTTCACTTAGCCTAATTCACCGTTGCATATCAACATTCCGAGACCACTGAAATGTTGATGATTTTCGCACCTACAAATAACAGTATTACTTTATTCAGCATAGGTACTGACTGTATTATGAAAATTTTGATTGATATGAGTAGTGTAGTACTGATTTAATTTACAACTCGTTCGTTTTCTGAGGCATTCACAGTCACGAACGGTGTTGTCAAATTTGGACTAGGCACGGGGTCCACGCTTCTGCGGTCTCGGTTAGTTAGTTTGAGGGAACCAGGCTAGGTTAGATGTGAAGATATCCGTTTGAGGCCTACGTGAAGGAAAAATTTGATTTACTGATCCAAATGTCTACCGAGGTATTTACATCGGTGGCATCCCGACCGAGGCCTGTCTGATGACTGTGAGATGTAATCAATTAGAGGGTCAAAAGACGACTTCCGTAAAGCCCCTTAGGGCTCGAAACGGAGGGGGTGGTGTAGCGACCGGTAACGTCACAAGGTGGGTATCTTCCCTCTACAGGGTTGGGATGTATTATGAACATCATTACTTTCAGAGAAAGCTTGTTGCATGTCAGTTACCTTTAAATGCGTCGCAGTCATTAGAAGAACTGGGATAGATGATGTTAAAAACAAATAAATGTATTCTATTTTATTTCAAGACAATGGTTTATATGCATTGTCTCTACTAAGACAAGGAACATTTCTTTTTTGTAATACGGTTAATTTTAGATACGGGAAATCTTGAATAAAATTGAAATAATGGTTTTAGTGTAATTAAATTGACTTTCAAAGAAGTATTATTACACACAATGCATTATATAAACAATGAATTATATAAGGGAAATTCAAAAATTACTCGCACTTTAGTTTTTCTATTTATTTAGCGTACGTAAATACAGGAGTTGAACAACTAGGTCAGTTTTCGACATAGTCTCTTTCCTTTTCGATACTCTTGGTCTCTCTCTTTTTCTGTTTAGCCTCCGGAACCACCGTAAGGTATTACTTCAGAGGATGAATGAGGATGATAAGTATGAATATAAATGAAGTGTAGTCTTGTACAGTCTGAGGTCGACCATTACTGAGATGTATGGTTAATTGAAATCCAATCACCAAAGAATACCGGTATCCACGATCTAGTATTCAAATCCGCATAAAAGTAACTATCTTTACTAGGATTTGAACCTTAGAACTCTTGACTTCGAAATCAGCTGATTTGCGATGACGAGTTAACTAGACTCTAGCTCGGTGGGCTCTTGGTTTAGGGGTCCACAAGCTTGAGTATTCCCTCAAAGAAAAACATTTTCGGTTGGTCGATCAACCGTTTATGCATTATTTTTTCCTATTTTTTTGTCCGCTGAAAATCCTCGACCTTGTAAAGCATCTTTAATCGGTCCAAAGAAATGATATTCGGAAGAAGCGAGATTTAGGCTATAAGCAGTGTACAACTCAAAACCTAAATGGGTAATGATTTCAAAGATCTGGCCGGTAGTATGTTGACATCCATTATCATGAAACAACACTTTTTTGACAATAGACCACGGCGTTTGGCGCAAATTACTAGCTTAAGATTTTTGGACAACAAATCAATGTATCTTGCACGGTTCATCTTACGCCTCTTTCAAAGTAGTCTTCCAGTATAGGTCCTTAACTCACCGGGTTGGTCTAGTGGTGAACTCATCATCGCAAATCTGCTGATTTCGAAGTTGAGAGTTCTAAGGTTCAAAACCTTGTAAAGGAAGTTACTTTTATATAGATTTGAATACTCGATCTTGTATTCTGGTGTTCTTTGATGGTTGAGTTTCAATTAACCACACATCTGAATGCTACAAGTCATTTCCATTCATTCATACATATCATCCTCATTCATCCTCTGAATTAATACCTTACGGTGGTTCCGGAGGCTAAACAGAAAAAAAAGTACAGGCCCTTTTGAATTAAAAAAAAACGGATAGTATCACCTTTTCCACGGAAGATTTACTCTTGAATTTCTTCTTCGTTGGTGAACTTGGGTGTTTTCACTGCATAATTTGTTTTTTTGGATTCTGGCTCATAGTGATGGTGGGCTCTTATTTCATTTCTTGTGAGTATTCTACTGAAACTTCTTCGCCTTCGTTGTAGCGATCGAGTAAGCATTGGCAGATCTAGATTAATTTTGCGATTATGATCTGTGGTCGGCTGTCTTGGTACACCCATATCCCACAAATATTATGGAGACCAAGTTCGTCATGTATGATTTGATCTGTAAAACCTTGACTAATCTGGCTGAAAACACGCTACATTGTCGATGAAAATTCGTCGGTTTGTCAATAACTCTTCTTGAGCTTACTGATCTTCCCGCTAGTAATGGTGGGGCGTCCTACTTTCTCTTTGTGAATCACGCTTGTCTAGCCACTTTAAAACTTTTCGATTCATTCATATTCACTTCTACATGATAGAATAATGCCTTTATATTGAGTTGTAAGTCTCCAATCTATTTCAGCCCGGTAGCACATCTTCCAGCCTTCTTGTTGCACACACTATTCGTGGAGCGGGTATGGTTAGACCGAAACATAAACAAGACATCTAATCAAGGTCAGATTTCGATAACGTGATTAGTATTATTCTAAGATTGCATATACAGAAGGCAATGTGATAAATCTGAAGATGTGTTGATAACGAATTTGTGAATAATCTTTGACTTGCCTACGTATATTAACGCATTGTTTCCTGTAGGAATTTGTTATACCAATAATAATATCCACCGGGTTGGTTTAATGGTGAACGCGTCTTCGCAAATCAGCTGATTTCGAAGTCGAGAGTTCTGAGGTTCAAATCCTAGTAAAAGCAGTTACTTTTATAGGGATTTGAACACTAGATCGTGGATACTGGTGTTCTTTGGTGGTTGGGTTTCAATTAACCACACATCTCAAAAATGGTCAACCTGAGACTACAAGACTACACTTTATTTACATTCATACATATCCTGCATCCTGACGGTGATTCCGGTGGCTTAACAGAATAAAAAAAAAATAATATGTTGTTGTATACAATTTGTCTAAATCTGTCTTATGACAATAGTGATGGATGTAAAGCATCTGAAGTACAACTAGCGTAGACGATACTAAATTACGGTGAATATTTGAACAAAATAAATATTAATGAATTTTTTATCCGTTTATTTAGCCGCAATCTTTTTTTGCAATCCAATATTGTTAAATTAACGATGAAGTAAAAATTTGTAAGATAAACGAATTATAACAGCTAAGAAATTCATAATTAGTAACTAATCATTTCGTTAGTGTAAATGTATTTACACAACGGAGTCGTAAGATTGATTTGTGTTTTCCAGTGATAGGACACGTTTTCATTGAATGTACACAAGATTAATAAACTAATATTATCATTTAAAACAGTATTATTCACTAGTTGTATAAAAATAGTATACCCTTATGAACTTATTTAAATAAGGTTAAAAAAATATCATTTATGATAAAAATTTAATTTAAAATAGCTTTTGCTACTTTTAGCTAATATAAAATCACAAAAACACCGCGAATTATACAATTACAGATTTTATACAGCTCTTTGTAAAATAATAACACATTTATTTGGGTTTTTTTTAATTTGAAATAAATTGAAAATATTTTTCGTTAAAATGTAATAATAGATATTTTATTATATCTTTACAGAATTATATGCAGTAGATTTTAAAGCGAAATTGAACTGTATGTTCATAGGTGATGAATGAAGACAACGCTTTATTGCTTGTTGAATAATGGTTTAATGAATTGTCGTATTGACAGTTAATGAAATGAATTGTAACATAACGTATAACTTGACGTATAAAAATAAAAAGATATAAAATTAAATAAAATATTAAAGCTAACGTTCATCCGAACAAAGAATGGAGTCCTTCCGGACTAAGAGTATGACGTGCCGCCTTGGATCAGATTCGAGCGCCGAATCCTAGTACGAGCGGAACTCTCCGGTGAGCGCTAGCACCCACTAGATCGCAGCACCGGACGGCTCGACACGTAACAGAACAATATGTATTTACATATTTATACGTTACATTACTTTTACATAACTGTACATTATCACTTGAAAAGATCAAGGAAAACTGTTGGAAAGTCTTCATCAAATAAGCATTAATACATCATAATATATCATTTACTTCCTATTATACATCATTTTTACTTCCTAGTACGAGTAAAGGAAGTATTGTGATCGCAAAATTTTCGGTTTTCAGATTTCAACGAAAATATCAATTTTACCATCCCTGAATCCACTTTCACTAGTTTCGGCGTGGCATCTGTGCGTACGTAAGTACGTATGTATCTCGCATAACTCAAAAACGATTAGCCGTAGGATATTGAAATTTTGGATTTAGGACTGTTGTAACACCTAGTTGTGCACGTCCTCTTTTGATTGCAATTGATTGGACTAAAAATGTCCAAAAAAGCACAAAATCCAAATTCTCTTTGGATTTTGGACTTTTTCTTAACTGCAGTAATAAGCCCTCCTCATTGATAGCTTCTCACGATATATCATAAGTGGTAATTATTTTCATTGGCTAATATTATCAGCTAACCACGGGTCAAAATTTACGGTAACAAAGATCACTTGGGCGTACCGTATCTGCGTCCGGCGCTCAGAGAAACAGTGAAATTGGACAGGATAATCAAATCTAAAAAAAGTTGCCTAGGGGGTTCTATAATTGGGACACGTTCGATTGGTCGAACGTGACGCAGTCTGATAGTAACACGTGGACCCTACAAACAACATTGCCAGAGAAGAAGCTGCGTTGGGTGATACTGGGGTTTTATACGGCCAGGAGAAATGATTCCACTAAAGATATGGCCAAGTTCGATTACTATAATTTCAGGAATATCAGTGTATATTAATGCGGATTACTATCTGTACGAAGAGATTAGAGGCGACAGCAGCAAGATGTACGGGTGGTTGAAAGACTTTCAGAAATCATATTACGGCATGAGACACCCACAGCCGACATGCAGTTTCTCTGAATTCTTGAAGGACTTCCGATTTTCGTAATCTATTGCTCACATCAGAACGAATCGGTAAAATCCGGATCGACTGACTTGAAAGTACACTTTGAGACTGAAAACGTTATTCCCTTGAATACTATGATGTATTACGTGGTCATATACCAAACATTAGTAACGTACGTGCCACTCACTGGAAATGTGAATAAGATGAATTAAAAATATAATGTACATTACTTACTTTTTTTCCTTGACCTGCTGCATTGCTATGCAGTGATGTCATCAGAATCGGTACCGAATGGCGAGGTGTATCGCAATACCGCGACCGTTCAACGTGCATTCCATATGAAGTTCCGTTCATACGAGTGACAATAACATTCGTAGATGGGATAAATAATTTGAAAGCACTGATTGTGTTTGTAAACAAAACTGAATGTTTTTTGTCTTGTATCCGGACCGCAAATTTACGGGTCGTTCTTTTTCGCGGCAGGAAGTGTGTCTGGAATGAACTATTTTAATATTCTACAAATATGACTCTTTCTTTAACTGCAATACGAACCACAGAACTTTAATGGTTCTGTGAACCCTTTTCATCCAGTCGTAAAAGGATTCTGTGAACCCTTTTCGGTGAACGTCGTATTGTAAAGTGTTACACTACGACGTTCACCGAAAATGCATAGAAGGGCATCCAGTGAAAAGAGAGAAGATAACAAGGCAGTTGATGTTGCCCGTGCCAGCAAGGATGTTGAGACGGCTGATGCTGGTAAGGCTGAAAGAGCTCAAACGTCGAAAGGAATTGGCACTAAAAAGAGATCGACATACCAAAACTTGGCGGGACCGATGAAAATGGAACTCGAGCTGATGACTCCTGATATGGAGAGGCAGCATCACTTTTATATCTGCTGATACAGAAGTGAACCAGTCGACACCCGGACAGGAAGAGAGGAGTAGAAGAGAGGAGCGAGTAGTAGGTGATAGTAGGAAAGAGGCCGCCAGACTGCTGGTGAGTTCTCAAGCATTGGAGGCAACATCACCCTCCTCTGATAGAGAAAATAGAAGATCCAGAGAGGATAGAAAAAGACGAAGACCCCCGAGTGCTGAAGACCGAGGAGCAGATAATGAACTAGAAGTAATACACAGACTGGAGGATGTAATCCAAATTTTACATGACAATATTGAAAGAATATGAAGCGTGAAATTAAACAGGCCGAGGGTGAGGGTGAATTTTGTTAGGGCAGATCGCAGAATTTAGATCTGTACTTGTATCAAATCGACTCGAGAATTGACGGTACAAACTGATTCCATTGAGGATCGCGTAGGGATCATGAGAAAAAGATGGTATGGATGTAGCAGAACTTCCGGAATTGGTGTCAAAACGATGGCTCAAGAAATCTTTTAGTTAGGTAGAGGAAGTCAGTTCATGTCTTGATATTAAGGAGGTAAATACTGCAGTTATTTTGAACTTGGCACAGATGACTGGTGTATTTTTTGACAGGATATCTAAGAAAATACCCGGTATAGGTGAATTCGCGGCAGCCAACAAATTGAAATCGAGTCAAGTTTTGGCTTTTAAACCATCTACCAAGGTGCTACTTGGAGATGAAGTCTGATTCTCGCCGATGTGCCTTCCCCTTGTAAGACCCAAATATATCATTAATTAAAATTTTATTTGGTTATAACTCTCGAACCAGTGAAAATAAGTATCACTTATGATATATCGTTGAAAAGCTCTCAATGAGGTCTTATTACTGCAGTTAAGAAAGTCCAAAATCAAATTTTTTTTTGGATTTTGGGCTTTTTGGGAAACTTTTGGTCGCGTCGATTGCAATCAAAAGGGAGTGCACAACTAGATTTTACAACAATTCTACGTCCAAAACTTCAACTTCTTACTGCTAACCGTTTTTGAATTATGCGAGATAGATACTCACTACGTACGTGCAGACGTCACGCTGAAACTAGTCAAAATGGTTTCAGGGGTGGTAAGAATGAATATTTCCCTTGAAACGTGAAAACTAAATTTCTCGCGATCACAATAGTTCCTTTACTTCATACTAGGAAGTAATAATTTTTTTTTAAAAGCGATTAATTGAATTTGTTTGATTAAATATCCTTTTCCACATGCTAGGCAAGGATTCAGAAAATTTAACTATTTTTTTTGAAATTGATTATAATACAAAACTCCTCAACAATGTTGTTTTTATAAAAAAAAATCATTCGTTTAATTTCAAATAAATTTACATAAATTCTTGTAAACGAGTTTAAAAACGTACAAACATACTTTTTTCTTTCTTTTTTTTTGTGCAGAGGTGTCCCGGGTTCGATTCCCAGTTAGGCATGGCATTTTTCTTACACTACCAATTTCCACAGAGCTAATGACCGTAGCTATTAATGTCCCCTCTTTCATAACAAAAAAATATATTATCAAAATTATTGAGAATATCATTAAAGAGTTATTTTGTTCTAATTCATTTGTTTTTAATTATATGAAAACCTTTAGTTAGGTTGATTAATACATTTTTTTTATTTAACTTAAGCTTAAACCTAGAAAGATTAAAATGTTGGCAGCTGGTTCTAAGTAATTGCAGCGTTGGAATAGAAGCAAATCTACACATACTTGTGTAGTAAGCACAATATAATTTCTTTAGCCTTGCTTTAAATAATTTCTCGTTTTTTTATAACTGATCGTAAATAGAAAGTTTTAAATAAATTGTATTCAAACTGTTATAATATTTATATCGTTTATTTAATGTTCTGTTTGAAAAAAAAACAGATTTTTCTTTTACACTATTTTCTTTTCTTTTTATTAGCGTTAAGAAAAGAAAAAGGTTAAAGGATCTCAACGTTCTTTTTTGACTGGAACGAACTCTACGTAATATGTACAGTATAGTAGCAGTTCCAGGAATAGTGTATAACATCTCTCTGCATCCGGTAAAGGAGACAAGCTTCAACGCTTAACGAACTAAAACTACAGTGAAATAAATCCTTTTTCTGTTATTTATATTTAAATTTTATATCATTTATTCTTTTCCCGATCATTATAACGACTTAAAATTTGTTATGATAGTTTCATATACTCGTTTTATTTATAGGAAGGTTAAAAGTAAATAATTTGTTACTTTGATAATATTAAATCTATATATTTAAAATTAGAGAGCTACTATTTTTTGTAAACGGTACGTCTAGATAATTAACCTCACTAGGCTATTTATAAAATCTTTACAGGTCGAGTTACAGATTTACGAGTATTAAAAATTTTAAATCGTTCACTGTATGTTAAAATTCTTTACAAAAATTTAGTATAGAATTTATTTTTTTTTTATTTTTACTTCCTTGTACGAAGTAAAGGAAGTATTGTGATCGCGAAAAATTTCGGTTATCAGATTTCAACGGAAATATCCATTTTGACCATCCCTGAATCCATATTTACTAGTTTCGGTATGACGTCTGTACGTACGTATGTGCGTATGTATCTCGTATAACTCAAAAACGATTAGCCGTAGAATGTTGAAATTTTGGATTTAGGTCTGTCGTAACTTCTAATTGTGGAGTTCCCCTTTTGATTGCAATCGACTGAACCAAAAGTGTCAAAAAAGCCCAAAATCCAAAAAAATTGAATTTTGTGCTTCATCTAGTTTTTTTAACCTTTTTTTAATTTAAATATATTGATTTATTAACAGTTATTAACCTCTGATTGTAAAAACGTTTTTGCGATAAATAATAATAGTTGAATAATAACAAAAAAAAAAAAAAATATGAAAAAATATCAGAAGTTATTAATGAAATAAAATTTTATATACTTTTCATTTAAAAAAAGCATGTGTATATGTAATCTAATAGGCGTAAAACGGTGTCATATGGTGTCCACAGATTTTTTATATAATGAATCATAACAGCCGTTTTCTTCTGAATGAAGTTAATTTCATATATGCTATCATGTAAGAGGCAATAGATAATGTTTGTATCCATCAACGCGATGTAAATCTAGGATAGGATGCCTTCTTTTGTAAATTTTATGGTTATTTAAAACTTTCTATGTGTGGAATTTCTGTGTTTTTTTTATGATATCGCCACATATGCTTATACAATGGAAATGTATATCAAAATGGAATTTTGTAGTGTAGCATATAAAAATGCTATGCCTGACTGGGATTCAAACATGGGACTTCCAGATGAAAGCCCAAGATCCTACCACTATGCCAAGAAGATTGGCATTTTTTTTACAAGAATGACCTGTAAAAATGCATTAGCTAAAATTTATATATGAGTGTGTGTCTATGTATGAGTGTGTGTGTGTGTGTGTGTGTGTGTTTGCACTTAACACTTGCGTCTGTATTCTACTGTAATAACCTGGGGGGCATACCTTTACACATACTTTAAAAGAAGGATGAGATTATGAAATTATAAAAAAAATCTTTTGTCGGATGTAATAACCTAGTCAGCTTGCTAACTACTATAACAATTAGTCTGCCAGTAACAATGCATTGTTTTCTACAGAAGATTAATTTATTGCTTTTCTCTCTCCATCCCAGTATTTATTACAGCTGTAATTTATGTTAAGTATCTGAGGTACAAGAAGCACTATTTCACAGAATTGCATTGTCTTAGAGAAATTATGTTAATATTATAACCAGACTCGGAGATCAAATTTGAAGGTGTTACTTGTAGACTTTTTATTACTTAAATTTCTGTTACATACTGTTGTGTAATAATATATATCGCTCAGTTAAGAAGGCAAAAAAAAAACTACTTCATACATAATTTTCATTAATGAGTCTGTCATGAGATGTATATCATACGGCAGTACCATTTTTGGAAGACCTGACATCAGTCATGTCACCTATAACCATCTGATAATGCCATCTATCATACATAAATAAATAAATCTGTTTAACAGAGTGGTCATTCAAAATGATAAAGTCAGTATACATTATTTAGTTCAAGTTTGGTTCAATTTAGACAGGTTCAATTTTGATTATAATAGTTTTTTACAACAGGTAGCGTGTTCTGGTACCTTATAGCATATATTTTTTAGTTATCTCTGTTAGTTTTTCCTGGAAAATGTGAAAAAACATATTTTTCAGGATTTATTATCTAATATTTTGTTTTATGGTTTAAGGATGGTTGGAAATACAATGATTTTCAATCAGAAAATTTTCTTTCATATAATACGTTCTTCAAATGACATTCAACTTTGCAGTGATACCATTTGAAAAACAATTCTATTAATATGTTAAGTGCCATATCCAGAATGAACACAGATGATCTGACAATTCACAAATCACTCCAAAAAATGATGTAGATATCCTTAAGAATAATAAGTATTCCATCACAGACTTAATGTAAAGAAAGTAAGATGTGAAATGGTTTTCCAATGCTACTTTTCACTGAATTAAGTGAACAGTGGAGTATCAGTGTGGGACTACTGAAATGTACATGACTTTCATCCTTATGATTGATACCTTCATTCTATTCACTTAAGGGAATACTTGTATAGTGAACATTACTCTCAGAGAAAGAAACTCTGATTGATGCTTCTTGAACTTCAGTTGTTTTAAATGCATCACAGCCATAAGAAAGATGGTATAGACAGATTGTATAAAAAAATATTAAAAAAAACTTGATTAACATATCCCTTTTCTGTAGTGAAAGATTGTTATATACACTGTTTGAATAAGAAATCTAGTTGAGATTTGTAAATAATATCTGAAAAGCATGGCAGAAAAAATAGCACATCTTGGTTGCTGCTATATTAGATGTACTGCTGTACTCACCAAAACATTCCACAGTCTCGAGGTACCTTTAAGCACTTACTTTTTTCTAGTTTCAAAGTCCTTCAGTGAGTAATCATCCTTTTAATATTATCCTAGATTAATTATTCTCTGGATTTCTCTAAATGCCCATTGGATCCATGCTGAAAATGAGAAAACCTTTAAAGTTTTGTATCTTGGAAATTTAAATGGATAAGTGGAATCTTTTCTAGCTGTGGGAATATTTATTTCTTTATCCAGTAGCTGCACCAAAAGCCATCCCTGGATCTACAGTACTTACCAGATAAAGCTAAACCTTTTCATCTTTCTTGTACATATGCATTCAATATGTTAACAACTTTTCCTTTTGACAATTAGAATGTGAAATGATGTTTAGAAATAGATTTCTAAACATCATTTTCTCTGGATTAATATCAAAACAGGCATCTGATTATGTGAAAATCCCAGTGAATCTTTTCCATCTAACCTCAGCGGAAAAAATGGAAAAAGTAAAAAAAATAGTCTTATCTTTTTTATGTTTTTATCCATAACTATCAATTACGATTTAAATTTAAAAATATATACTTATGCAAAAACTATCTATACCAAATTTTGTAATATTCAAGTAATGTTTTTTAATAACTGCTCTCACTCAGGCATCAGCTGATGTTACTAATGATAGATGTTTTTTATTTATGTGTACGAAGTAAAGGAAGTATTGTGATCGTGAAAAATTTTAGTTTCCAGATTTCAACGGAAATATTCATTTTGACCATCCTGAATCCATTTTGACTAGTTTCGGCGTGATATCTATATGTACGTATGTACACATGTGTCTTGCATAACTTAAAAATGATTAGCCATAGGAGGTTAAATTTTGGATTCAGAACTGTTGTAACATCTAGTTGTGCACCTCCCCTTTTGAATGCAATCAACTGAACAAAAAGTCCAAAATCCCAAAAAATGTAGACTTTGTTACCTGTAACAAAAGGTCCTTTTGTTACCTGTATCAGTAATAATCCCTCATTGAGAGCTTTTCGACGATATATTACAAGTGATACTTATTCTCATTGGTTCCAGAGTTATAGTCAAATAAAATTTTAATTAATGATATATTTGGATCTTAGAAATGGAAGGCACATCGATTCAAATCTGACTTCATCTCTTTTTTTTAACTCTTTTTTAATTAAAATATAATTAATTTATTAATAATTATTAACCTCTTATTGTAAAAAATAAACTTACAATGAAAAATAATTCAATAATAAAAAAAAAGTGAATGAAAAAATATCAGAAGTTTTAATGAAATAAAATTTTATGTACTTTTCATTTTGTGTAAATGTAATTTAATAGGTGTACAAGGAAGTCATGTGTTGTCCACATCAGATGTTTTTAATCAGGCTGATATATATTAAGAATGTGAACAAAAAGAGTGTTAGATTTGAATTGTATCAATTTATTTAGCATATATGTTGTGTGTGTTAAATATTTCTTAATGTTCAACTGTATTAAGAAAAAACATCCACAACTTACACATCTGAACATTATGAAAATATGAAAACATTCATCAGTAATAAATTAACACACACAATTCAATCCAAGATGCTTTATGACTACATTCTAAATAAGTGTTTGCCTAATTCAAAGGAATCACCAATCATAACATCAGCTGACACCAATGTGAAAGCACTAGTGTGAAATATTCACAAAGATGACTGAAATTATTTTGAATTAACCGATCAAAAACATTATACTATAAAATTTGGTTTGATTCATTATTGCTTAAATTTGTATTTTGAAATTAACATCTTATCTCTGTATCTTTTACAATGTGATGTAATAAGATATTATCTCTCAAAGCATATTTTAACCTACTGCTTAATATTATTCTAAAAATAAATGGTTTTTACTAACTAATAAGTTAGTAAGTATGTTAATGTAATGTATAACCTGTCCTTCTTAAAGTATTGTAAAAGTGAAAAGTAAAATAATTTTGATCTATTGGTCTGGTAGAGATCACTTTCAATTAATATATGAAGAAATGTAGTAAATGAAAGTAAATGTTTATCAAAATATACATTTTGATTTTAATATACATTCAACTTTGATGATTTATTTGTTTTTTATTTTTATGTTAAACAGACGTAGTGCAGCTGGTTTACAGGATCTTAGTGTACAACTCGATGTATTTGATGAACAACGAGAGAGTGATGATGCTCAGATATTACAAGCACCACATGGAGTAGACCTCAATTCTCATCTTGATGTGTTCTATGCCATTTTACGTCAGGTGTGTTTTTTAACTAATGACTTAGTTACATAATATTAAAATTAAATATTAATCTCAAGTTAAATATATATATATGTAAAAGTAAATTTAATCAGCCTACACTGAATTCAAAAGCAATTACTTTTTCATGAAAGTATATTTTCTGTATTACAAAATATCAAACATGTATTTTCCAAAAATATTTCTTATCATTTTTATAAAACTTATGATAAAACAAAGAAAATAAATAAATAGATTTTTTATTCTGATCAATACATAATAATAGAATATATAAACCACATCATTATATGATAAATTTTAAGATAACAAATAGGTATGATTAAAGTATATATTAATTATTTGAATATAAGCACAAGAAATAATCTTTCGAGATTCACATAAAATAACCAAAAGAAATAACATTATGGTTTAGATAGGAATTTATATAAGCATAATAAATATTTAATAATGTTGACAAACTTAGCATTTTATTAAGATTTTTCTAAGCAAAACAGTATTGTATAGTTTGATTTTGTTTCAAACCAAATCAATTTTTTCATCCCATGAGAGCTTGACATCTAATAAAACACTGAAAAATTTTTGCTTTATAGGCAACAGAAAATATTATCATTAATGGGAACTCTATCTATGCAATCAAGAATGTTATATTTAAAGCCTAATAAAATGGTTTTATCCATTTTTACAATTAGATAATTGGTTTGCCATCCAGCGATGATCTGTTAATTAAACATATAAATTTGTTATTGGATCTAATACAATACTAACTGTTATATATAGAATACTAAGTTTTGTAATATTTTTATCACTTATAGAGAATTTAAAATATTCCGAAAAAATATTACTTTTTTGTATTTTAAAGTACTTTATGTTATCAGTTGTCATTTTATACCTATTGGCCTGAGGTACATCATATTCATATAGTTTTCTTAACACTAAAATCTGTTAAAAAAATATCTGCTCCATTTAATATTTCTTTTAAATATATTGCTTTTATTGATATGCCTTGAAAGGTTGTTCTATCTTACTGATTGAAAATTCAGACCATTCCCAGAAATCAAACCTGGGATACACAGTGATTCTACTGAATGAAGCCCCATATTAGTCATTTTAAAATGAATGTCAGTAAAATTATATGAGTACTAATAAAATAAGTACACACACTAGATTCTCTCTCTCTTTCTTTCTTTGTAAATTACATAAAGAAGGTTAATTGAAAATACTGCTTTATTAAATTACCTTTTCGTTAATGTTTGTAAGTTCTCTTTTTATGTCTAAAAGATTAAAAATCATCACTTAACTATGTGTAATAGCTATGCTTAAAAATTGAACTGTTTAATTAAAATAATGATTTAAAAATATAAATTATATAAATATGTGTTACTTTTTATTTTTATTTATCAAAGATTGACCTTAGTTTTTATCTGATACTGAGAACAAAGTTCACACTAATCAACTTAGCAACTTTTATTTGTTGACTAATTAAATCAATTGAACATTATCTAATTTTTGTGAAAGAGAAAGGAACCAGAGATTATCTCCATTTTTTATTTGTCTAGTATCCTTCATAGTTTCCTAGGTTCTGAATTCTTCTTTTTTTTCAAGTCTCAGTAAATCAAATTAGCAACCACTGTAATTTGCTATCTTCCATCGACGTAAGAGTGGTAAAATGTTGAATTTCAGAATTCATGAATGTAATATTCATTTTAATAATAGTATGACAAAACATGCAGATGTTAGTAATGTAGTCATTACAGTCTCCAGTTATTGTAGAATTGATTTTAGCTTTTCACTATCTTTCCCAGTTTGTTTTTTAAAAGTAAGATGAATGTAAAGAATCTGAAGTATATGATGCATCAATCAGATTTGCTCTCTCTCTCTGAAAGTAATGTTCAAACCAGTTCATTCAGTGAACATTAAGAAGGTGTACTTATTACTTTTGTCAGATCTCCAAATAATTCTGATATGAAATAGTGTTCGATCTTATAATTTATATGTAGCTGTAAGTTTTTTCTTATCCAATTATAATTTTTTTCAACACAATATTTTTTTGTGGAATGTTATATCACACTTGTTAAAAATTATATATTGTTTGTTCAATTATGTAACGCTTTCAAAATTCTTTTATTTTGATTTTGTTTTCATAAAAATTAGAATTTAAAAAAAATATTTTCCTTAATTAAGCTTTTATTCATTGGCTGTATTGCTCTGATCAGATAAAACAAGTATTTTTAAAAACACATACATTCACAAAATAGACAATCACTTATGGAAAGTGACATAAAAGATTTAAAAATATCTTATATTTTTAATTTTAAATATCATATATTTCTAATAAGATTTAAAGTAATCTTTTTAATAGATTATTATGAAGATAAAAGATAATGAATTAAAGAAACTTTCTCATAATAAGTATAAAAAATTACTTTTTTACATTCTTGCAACTTTTCCTTTGTTTGTTGAAGTGAAAATTATAAGAATAGTAGATATATGTTGAAAGAATGGATGAGTATTTTTAGAAAATATCCATGAGATTAAGATAGTCAACGAAGCATTAAGACGAAAATAAATAATTTATTTAATATAATCTGAACAAGCATTTTATAAAACTTCTTTAATATGGTAATCTGTAATTTTTTGTTGGTTTAGACATAGTTTCATCTTGGATAAGTCATGTTATTTTAAATAAAATTATTTCCTATTATTTTATTCACATTTTGTTAAATTTTAATAATTTATTATTACAGGTGGCAGAAACACCTCAAGAAATCCCATTTTTAGTTATCCTACAACATTTATTGAGGATAGATCCAAGAGAAGCAATCAGTGACATAGTGTGGGACACAGCAGAACGATTAGTTCATAGGGCCACCCTACTAGAAGGACGGGAGGATGCGATGCGATTGTTGCGATCACCAAGTCTACAAGCTAAACAACATCCGCTGTGTGGGAGCAGAAAACAGTCACTAAATACAACTCCAACTGCACCTTTACCACCACCACCTCCACCACCATTAGCTCCACCACAGCCACCAGCTGCACCACCTCCTCCGCCTCCTGCACCTGCTATGGGTGGCCCTCCCCCACCACCACTCCTTACACCACCGACAGCTCCTGTTTCTGCACCTGAACCTCCAGAAGTTACAAATGTTAAACTACTTCCTCAACAAGAGACACCAACACCAAGGACAAAAATGAAAACCATCAACTGGAATAAAATTCCAAACAATAAGGTATAACTGATTTGTTATGGATTATATATTTTTAGAGACTAAGGGATAACTAACCCTCTACAAAGAGCGACTTAACCGAGCTCAATCTGAACAATCTAAGCACCCTGTGCATTTAACTGCCCAAATTTAACCATTCAGTGCTAAAGAAGTCAAGTACATAGTGACAGCCCTCTGATGAAAACCACATTCCTTACTATTCACCAACTGCTTGGACTCTCTCAGAACATGCTTGCAATTAATACCAGTTGGACCCTTCGACTTTTTTGGACACTCATCATCTTCGCTTGTGACCCTCATCATCAAAATGGGCACAGATTGCAGGATGATTACAGAACTTAGTTCTGTGACCACCTGCAGCACTTGAAGCATCACTGAACATCTAAAAACAACTTAACTCTACACAAAGAAAAATCCAAAAGCAATCTGACCTTGTTGATGAAGTTATGGAAAAGAGTCGGAGTGACCTCAAAAATTCCATGGTATCCTCAGTCACCTAAATGTTTTGCTCTCTGATAAGAGTCATTAACTCCACCTCAGGTAATTGTTGATTTCTGTCATACATAATAATCTGTGGGCGCCTCTTATGTTTAGGGTTGACCTTCATGTCGGGACTACCTGCATGGTCTCTTTGTCGTCAGCAATAACAACTAATCCCTTACTTGTTTCTTTTATTTCAAGCTCGACCTCTTTTGTTTAAGGACTACCTGAAACTCGTCCTTCATTTCTTTTGTAGTCTTAGTAGCTGCCCACTCTTTTAGGTTAACGAACAACATCTCAGGCTGCTTCTGGGATAAACTAGCCTCCTGCTTTTCTTTTAATACCATTCCCGCTTCAGCATACCATTTACGCTGAAGCACTGCAGACTGCAGAACTGGATGAGGGGCATGAACATTCTCGCACCACCACCTAACCTCAGGTGGCTCAGCCAACCTCTCATAGCCTGTAGGCGGATCATCAAAAAATGGTTTTAACTCTTTTACCTTAACCCAAATATTCAAACCACTACTCTTCAGGTTAACAAGAAATTGTATCAGAGAATCAAACTTTTCCTCACATGCTCTCATTAAAGGAATCAAATTACCAACCTTTCCAACCATTTTATTAAACTCATCTATCACATTTAAAACAGACGTTGTGATACCCCAGAAGTCCCTGGTGTGACCTCCTCCTCCTCTCCTGAGGAGAGAGGAGTCATCAAGTCTAACTATAGTAATAGCCTGTGGAGTCTTACCCCACCTGGACCTGCCCAACCTCTTTCCTTCAGTGTCTGACATTATTTTTAACGTGAAAGAAACCAAAAACTTAACTAAATGTAAATAAATAAATTAATTAAGTTTGTTTACAAACTTACATAGATAGTATCGCCTGCTGATGGGCCAATGGAAGCGACTGACCAATAGCAAGCCATGTAATGTAAACAAGATGGTTGCTGATGTCAACAAAAACTAAAAGAAAAACAAAATATAACAAAAATAAAAAATGTCAGAGACTGAATAACTACAGAATAATATAATTAACAATAAAAGTAATAAAGAAATAGTAGTCCATCCCCTTGAAAGCATACAAATAAATAAAACCGCCGCCAAGCTAGTCTAGATAGCCAGTTAGGAGGCTACCTACACAACTAAATATATTAATAGTACTACTAATAATCACACAAAAACTCTACAACACAAGAACAAAGAAAACCAAACCCCAATGATCACTGATCAAACGAAACTGTAAATAGCTAATAAATAACACAATTTATGGATGAGTTAATGGAGCCTATTTAGACACAACCTCCCTCATTCACATTGCGTGTTGAACTCTCATGATACTCTTGTGATACTTTTTCTGTTTAGCCTCTGGAACCACCGTAAGGTTTTACTTCAGAGGACAAATAAGGATGATATGTATGAGTGTAAATGAAGTATCATCTCGTACAGTCTCAGGAGAATACTACTAGATCTTGGATACTGGTGTTCTTTGGTGGTTGGATTTCAATTAATACACATCTCAGAAAAGGTCAACCTGAGACTGTACAAGACTACACTTCATTTACATTCATACATATCATCCTCATTCATTTTCTAAAGTAATACTTTACGGTGATTCTGGAGGCTAAGCAAAAAAATGAAGAGGTCAGTTTAAAAAAAGAGTTCAAGTCGAACTGAAAGAAATGTTACTTTTAATTTAAACTGAATGTCTATGCTATGGGTTCAGTTTGGTTTTTTTTTGGGTTCAGTTAATATTATTATTCCCTTAGGAATGGATTTTTAATTTGAACCAATTAGTCCTGAATTGTGAATGATTTACAGCTTGTTTGAGACAACTTAATCTTAAACAAACACACACTTACAAAGGCAGTCTAACAGTCTATTACATGTCATTCCATGCAACCATCAATCTATAGTAATTCTCAGCCTTGATGCACATTTAAGTACATAATATAATACATGTTGCCAACAATCTGCTCTATTTTAAGTTAATCTTATAAAATAACACTGCTAATAGATATTAAAGAGATTGTCTAAACTATGGCTACAATATTTGTTGAATATACAAAATTGGTGTATGAAGTGAAAGGACAAATGCTAAAACATGATCATAGATCGCAAAGAGGATTCTAATATTATTGATTATCTCCTCAAGCTTGACATTTTTCATAACTCATAACTTATTTAACTTATATGTATAAGCAAATTGCTTACAAAGGAATCCCCCCTGAAAGAAATTAAGGTATACTATGATTCTTGTTTAATTAGTGTTATAAATACACCCTTAATCTTACCTAAAGCATAACCAAGGGCTTACAGAGATTTATTCATTTAAATATTTTATTCAAGAGATAACACAGTTCATTAGATTATTCTAGATTTTATTAGAAATATGTGATCTGGCTTATCTAGATGGTGCATCAGGTACTATTTTGTTTTTTTATAACTCTGGGATTTTGCATTCTGGTCTTTTTTAATGTCTAAGAAAAAAAGAATTGGTACTCTACAAAACCGCAGTAAAACATCAGCTATGCTGCCAGGATAATGTCACAGATGGGACAGGATAGCAGCTGACTCAGATACCATGGCAGTCACTCGTAGAAGAAGGAATAAAATATAAAAAAACGAAGGAAAAATAAAGAGGATAGTCAATAAATTGAAGGATCGCATCTGATTGGAATAGTGTACCATATTACCCAGGATCATTGGTATCTTAAATTAAATCTGCAAATAGTTGAGAAAATCAAATTAGTAATTAAATACTTTTAAACATTCTCTTAAATAGTTAAAACTAAATTGCCCTCAAAATATTACTGTATATCAATTCAATATTCATTATTTTTTTTATTTTTATGTTAACATTTAACTTGAAGTTAAATTTATTTATTTAAGGTTGTAGGAAAACACAATATCTGGTCACTTGTAGCTCGTAGTCATCAACATTCACCAATGGCTGATTTAGATTGGGATGAAATGGAGGGACTTTTTTGCCAACAAGCTCCTCCTGCTGCTGCAGCTCCAATACCAATTTCACCAAAACTTTCTGGAGATCCAGATCGAAGACGTAAAGAACCATCAGAAGTGAGTTGTTTATTAAATTGTTATTTGAACAAACATTTGAAAAGTATTTAAAAAATTCACTGAATCTGAAGTTTTTTTTATATTTTAATATAATTTTCATGAATCTTTTTTAAAAATCCCATGATTTTATTTCATTCTTTATCCATTTTACTCTATTAAACTTTTACTTGGACTAAAACTTGTTTTTGCAATGAATTGCTACTCAAGTGCAACTTCTTACTGCAGTCTTGACGCTTCCTTTTTTTACAGTACAGGGAAGAGATTACCTAACAAAATTCAGATCATAACTTTCAGTAAAAAGATTCAAATTTAAGCTGTAGTATATATTAGTGAGAAATTAGATTTTTTACTTAAAATTTTTTATAGTTAACAAGGGATTTTTTCAAGAATGATTATGCTCTTATTCTTTCTGGAACTACTGACATCATTGGTGCTGATAATGAGCATGCGATAAATAATTTTAACATAAATAAGGTTTCTTCCTACACCAATAATAATTCTACTCATATTCCATTTTGCTATGATAAATCATAACTGTTGAATGTACAGAGTAAATAAAAATTACAGATGGTGTTAATTCATATGGATTCTCCAATAAAGTTTTGTTTAATATTATAATTTTGATTTAGTATTACATCTAGTACATTACACAGCATTCAACTTAATAGAGTGGGGAAGAATGGTTTTGATATTAAAATAGCTCAGTTTTAAATGTTAAAAATATTAGCAATCATAATTTTAATTATAATTGCTCATCCACAAAATATTCTAGTAATAGTTAACAAAAAAAATACTTTTCAATGAAATATAACTGTCAATCAATGTAATTATAGTACAATTGAACAAAAATAATAACAGCATCTGAAATAAAATACTGTTCTTATTAACATACAAAACAAATATTGTTCAGAAAAGTTTAAACCTTACTTTTTGAATCTGTTCAAGGTTATTAGCTACAAATGTATAATATTTAAATGTCTATGATTCATTAGGCTTAGTGAGAGTAGTTATAAATGAAATCACAATTAATTCTGTCACCATGTTGTGAATTTAAGTTGTAAATAAAATTATTTTTATCCATGAGAGTGCTACATGTTTCCTGTGTATTATGTAAATATGTGTATAACAATAACTTTGTTGTTGTTATGTATATGTTGGGATAAAAATAGTTTAATAAAAAGGAAACAGCTCAGGTAGTAAAACAATACAGGAAACACTTAAGTTCTACAAAATATTGACAGAGAAGTATTAAAAAAAAAAGATGATTATGCTACGTAACTTTAACAAATGTATTTTTTAAGATCTAATATTAACAAAATTTGTTTTTTATTAATTAAAAAGAATGATAGAAATAAATATTCTATTTTGATAGGTACACAATAATACAAATTATATGTCGCATCAGATTCCTGTTGTAGAGTAGCACACCTACCCATTCAGTGATAGTCTAACACAAAGTAGCTGCCCCAGTACTTCTTTAAATAGATCAAAGAAAACCATTGTTAAACCTTGTTTAGAACAATAACACAAAATACATAATTAATTTGACATTAAAAAATTGAAGTTGTTAAAACGTATATTAATGTAAAATTAAAGTATATGAAATGATATCAAAGTAAATAAATGAAGATATTAAACAAATAAAATAAATAAAAATATAAAGTTGTCAAATAAAAATTATTTGGGCATATATTTATGTACAAATTAAACAGAGATCAGGAAAATTTTGAATTTTTTAATTAATATTATTTAAAAAACTCATCAACAGAGAAATATAATTTCTGAAAAAGAAAATCTTTTAATTTCATTTAAAATAAGTTGGTAGGAAATTCTATTTCTGTATGAAAAATAAGATGCTTTGACTTTTCCCTAAAGAATGTCCATTCTTTTGAGTGTATTTTAAATTACACCAGAAATATTGTTCTAAAGTGAGACTTAAAATCTTTCCCATAAAAAAGGATGGTGTGTGGGTTTGTTTGTTTGATTTATATACTCACTTTATTATTTTAGCTGCTATTGGCACAGAGAGGACCCCATGGTGCACCAGGCAGCTGCACTTGGTGTGCCAGGCGGCTGTATATGGTGCACCTGCCCAGCGCACACATGAATGATTCATTCATTTGAACGAATTTTACTTTTTTATATGAACAATTTATCAAAAATTATATTTGTGTTTTGGAAATAAAAAGGAAAACATTAGGGTTAATGCTATGTTAAGAAATCACAACTCAAGAAACAGCTAAAAATGTTCATGATTTTGAAGCTATATATATATATATATAATATAAGTTTTGGATTCATTAAATTAATTTAAAAAAGTTCCAGAACTAGATGACCTTGAGATGTTACGAATGTATGATGGTGACAAGAGCAAACTAGGAAATGCTGAAAAAATATATAAATGTTAAATATATTTAAAAAAAAAAAGATAAATATATATAGAGGTTGTTCAGATTAATATTTATTTACTTTTTTATTTATTGAAGATAAGGTTTGTTTGTTTAATACATTTTATCAAATTTAGTGTGTTTTACACTGTTTATTATTATCATGTTGAGGTTAATATATAAGAATAATTCTACTAAACTGAAAATGAGTCATTTAACATTTTAATAATTTTAAAATTTGTAACATATTCTCATGTTGTTCAACACAATATTTAGATTGCACAAAAATGTTCTTTGCTGGGTGTTACTATTTAAATAAAAATTTTAACTTTACATCATTAAGCTTAATTTTGTTACATACATCATTTAGTTTGATTCATTATAATTTATTTACAAATTGTACATAAAATCTGTAATTACATTAACTTTAGTATACTAAAAATATAATTTATTTTTAGATTGCTCTTTTGGATGGTAAACGAAGTTTGAATGTGAATATCTTTCTTAAACAATTCAGAAGGTAAGTTACTTTTTAATAAATTTAACATTTTGTTTTTAAATCTGACTTGTTATCCTAGAAAAATACTAAGTACATAATAATAATTAGTTACTGAGTACATACTAATAATTGACTAAGTACATAATAATTCTAAGTTATAATTATTTTTATTCATTCAGTTAATTTTTTTAATTATTGCTTATTTATAACATTAAATAGCCATTGAAACTAAATTATTATTTAGAACATACAGTGTAGACGGAAGTTTAGGTAGCAAATAATCAAATGCCACAAAAAATGAATTTGATGGATATGGCTTACTGGAGGTAGTGCTGGAGTCCATAATTATGGTTTTATGGACAGAATTGGGGAAAGATTATTGAAAATGTAGGGAACAGAAAATGTATATAATACAGACATCTGAAGGAGATTACTGATGATAGGTATTAAACAAAATTTTTTAGATTAATAAGCCCTTCAGTTATGATAGGGTCCTTTGTTTATGGAGTAATGGCACTGCTGTGAAGAAATGACAGATTGATGTTGAAATGTGGGAGGACTAGAATTAACCACCTGTATTTTACACCACCTATAATTATAATATCGCTAGTTTATAGTAAACCACATTTTTGTAACCATTAGCAAAAAAAGTTATTTTAAAATATAGATTTTTATTATAACAAACCAAACTATATTTTACAATAAAACATTTATAAAATATATTTGAAATATTTGCACTTGGCTTTATAATCTAAATTTCAGTCATTGAGATAACTGAAAAAACAATAATAATATTGATAACATAAATATAATGTTGTGTTTAATATGAACCATGCTGGCTGATACTTGTTTACTTGAACACAATGGAGGAATGTTAAAAGTGTGTTACCTGGTTCATGAGGCAGTTAAAAAAAATTAATTTGCTATAAAGAAAACCTGCTGCTAACCAATAATTCATTGCCTTAATCAAGGATCGGTATAAAAGTAAAGCAGAATGTTTTTTAAAGCCAAAAATTTAATAATTTTTTTTAAAGAATAGGAAAGTTGTATAATTATTAGATATACCTGAACTTTTTTGGTGAATTATCGTAATATTAATTTTATTGTGTACACAAATGTAAGAATGTATTTATAGTAAGTTTTCACACAATTTAAAATAATTGAAGTTTTCACATTATGTTAAAATAGCCCTAATTTTGTTCTTGGATTTAAGTTAATATTTTATTTTATTAAATAATTTTAATTTACAGACTTAAGAATTAATTTAAAATTGAATTTCCTTTACAGTTCAAATGAAGATATTATTCAGGTCATTAGAGATGGTGAGCATGATGAGATTGGTGCTGAAAAGTTAAGAGGTCTACTAAAAATTCTACCAGAACTAGATGAGCTTGAAATGTTACGAACGTATGACGGTGACAAGAGCAAACTAGGAAATGCTGAAAAGTTTCTTCTTCAGTTAATTGACATTCCAAAGTCAGTAAAAATAATATTAACATAAAAATATTATATTTTAAGCAATAACTTTTCAGTTGTTTTGTGAGTTTTTCATGAACTTAGTAAATTTTCAGTTCATTGTGAAACTGAAAACTGCTAAAATTTGTAATAATCTATGACTAGTAACTGATAATTTTAAGTTGGGCATTAAGTCACGCATTCATCAATATTGGTAAATTCTACCTATCTTCTTCTTTTGCGGTCTACATTCAAAGAATATTCTTGAAAAAAAGGACCGAATTTTTATTTTTCTTAAATTGTCAATAAAGTGCTTGAAGATATTCCAAATTTGTGAACAGTCTTTCTTTTTTTTTTACCTTTTTTACTTCTTTTATAATCTTTATTTTATCACCGATAGATAATGTTTTATGTTTCCATTGTACGTTCATTTTAAAATTCGGCTATTAAAAATGTACAGTAGGCCTACATATCAAAAGTTGAAATTGAAATGTTTCTACTGTACTTCAATTTTATTGATTCTGTTATTAGCGTCAGCAAATATAAAATTTTGAAAGTCACAAGATGAATTACTTCCAAGATCTGAATTTTTCATAACTAAATGAATTAGCTATGATGGCCTCCCGATCATTTATTTGTGTCTTTGCCTTTAAAGTTTCCTAAAATTACATTTATTCAAAGAAGTGATTACAGTAATCAAATCTTTATTACTTTGAAGAAAATTTTTATCCCAAATTTC
Source organism: Lycorma delicatula (assembly GCF_047948215.1). Classification (NCBI taxonomy): domain Eukaryota; kingdom Metazoa; phylum Arthropoda; class Insecta; order Hemiptera; family Fulgoridae; genus Lycorma; species Lycorma delicatula. The sequence continues at coordinate 115,361,989 of NC_134461.1, read as the reverse complement.
CATACCTATTAAAAATTTTAATCAGAATATTATAAAACAATTATTCTGTGAAGAGATCCATATTGCTTCATAGAATAACTGTTACACATCCATCTGCAAGGAATGCAGAGCCACCTCATTTTATAAACAGTGGTGAACATAAATGAATGTGGTGTAGGCAGGAGGGCTAAAAAAAAAAAAGTGTAGCCTGGAGGGCTGAGAAAATTAATCTTTTCTCCCAGAAATCCATGAAGGTCTTGATGTCAAGCTGAAAGAGTAAATTTAGATTTACACCAGATTATAGCACTTTAGACAATTTTTGGTGGCATTTTCTTTGGAAGGATTTCAATATTGAACTCCTTCAAGCCAGCAAAATATTATGAATTATGAACAACAAATTTCAGTTATTGCAGAGTGTAATATTATGTTATTAATAATTTAGTTTTACCATGTAGTTTACCATGTTTTTACTATGTTGGATTTTTTTATTCAAATGAGTTATTTATTTAAGGAAAGAATTTTGATAGACTTATTCATTTTACAGAGGAGTTCAGAATGTCCGTTCTTGAAATTAGTAAATAAATCAATAACGCTATAATTAAAGGTGGAGATTTCTTTAACAACAATGTGAATAAAACTATTGTGCATTCATTTGATTTAGAATTAATTCATTTTGTGAACATGTGTTATATTTTTCCAGTTCAATTTTTTGAGTTATGATTATTTTGTATTCCTTTCAATACATAAATGGGTTTTGTAATAAAAAATAAACTAAAGCCTTATAACTGTTTTAAGTAGTTTGTTGGTTATTATTACAAAAAAAAAATTTAATTAATGTCCTGTATGAAATCCAACTTAAGGCTATCAAGAACGCCAGCAATATAATTAGATAAATTGTTGAATATAAAGGCCTAAAACAATAAAAAGGCAAGAGTTATAATAATTTATTTTGTGCAAATAAATTTGGTGACAATGAACATCAGCCTAGAGCATTTCATGAAAGTTCTTCAAGACAAGCAGGCAAAATACATTATTAATGTTAAAATTTATTACTTTTTAGTTGATAAGTGGAAACACTTTAAGGATAACAAAAAGATCACATAATATATTTTTGATTAAGTACACTGTAGGATTTCTATAGGATTAAATTTTATGTTCCAAGGTAATAAAAAATTGTTATATTTTATTTTAGTTTGAATCACTCTTTAACTATTTTATTGGCTCCTCAGCTACATATAGGCAGTATGATTTAAATGATATTCTATTTAAAATGTGTTATAATAAAATTTTGTTATTATGATTAATTTTTAGGGTAGTAACTGAGTGAAAACATTGAACAGGTAATATTGTAAGTTATCTATATAGCATGTTACTACATGCTATATAAATATATAACATTTTTATATATATATATATATATGTATATATATGTAGTAACATGCTATATAAATAATTAATATTATTCACCTGAAACTTCTACTGATTAATTTTTTTGTGTTTACTACAAAATAGTCAGTCATAACTGTAACAATGTTGAGTAAAGGATTGGAACAGACTACAAGAAGAAGCCAATTAGACACCCAAAAATAAAATCCTCATTAAGCCATTACATGTTAATAATATATTATTTATTTTGTTTAAAAATATCTATAAAACATTAATAATTTATGTTTATATTTCAAAATTAAGTAATCTTTTTCATACAAATTACATTTGCTTACAGTTACAAATTAAGAATAGAAAGTATGCTGTTAAAAGAAGAATTCGCTGCAAATATGAACTACCTTGAACCAAGCATTAATGCTATGATTGTAGCTGGGGAAGGTAAGTCTAATATGAACTTTTTTCTCTTTTTTTAAAGTTTCAATCTTAGAAACTTAATTAACATTTTGGAAGTTTAACAAATATTGAAACTGATTAAATAATCAGCATAGTACGTTTGACATTGTGTGGTCGATTACCTGTCTCATGTTGAATTAGTAATTTTTCACACTGCAAAACTTATTTCTTATCATTAACAAAAAAAAGAGTTTAGCTATAACTAACCATTAGCTGGTAGTTACAATAATAATAATAATAATAATAATAATAATAATAATAATAATAATAATAACAATAATACTATCTGAAAGTAAATGAATAAATGAGAATATTTTTTTATTTTTTATTTCTATAATGTCTTTAATCTTTTTGTAAAAATTTAGCCAAAATATGCATTAAGATCTTTTGAAATAAATTAAAATAAATTTATTAAATAACAAATAATTTTTACACTTTATATCAAGTCAAGGATTTCTTCAAATTTTGTCCACTTTTTCAGAAGAGTTGTAGGTTAGGATTGTGGCCACCTAACTATTGTGGTCTAGTGGTTAACTCAGCATCGCAAATCAGCTGATTTCAAAGTTGAGAATTCTAAGGTTCAAATCTTAGTAAAGGCAGTTTTACTTTTATATGGATTTGAATACTAGATTGTGGATAACAGTGTTCTTTAGTGGTTGGGTTTCAATTAATCACACATCTCGGGAATGGTCGACCTGAGACTGTACAAAACTACACTTCATATACATTCATACATATTATACTCATTCATCCTCTGAATTAATACCATATCTCTTTTTCTTTTTAAGAAAAAGAGAGCGGTTAGGATTGTGAAATCAATAAAATCTGAAGAGCCGTTCTTTTGGTAGCATTTAAACTACATCAGTTCACTGGTTTAATAACAGCATTCGTTGAAGAAATTAAACAGAACACAGATTTTTAAATAGTTTTTTTTTTGTAAAATTAGTAAACTCTAGGACATTGTAATTCTAAGAAATTGTTGTAATAAAATTTCAGGCAGTATTGTAAATACTCTTTTAACTGACTTCCTTTCTCTAAATGAAGTCAGTTAAAAGAGTATTGTAAATACTCTTAATTTAACCTATGTATTTGATATAATTATTAATTATTATGATGGTTTGATGTATTTGTTCAAATTCGAAATATTTATTTTTTTTTTACATATTTTTAAGCCTTACTATTCTCCAATTGATCAGTTTTTTCGTTCTTTTTTTAGATAATTCCTTATGTTAACCCCACTGCAATTGTTTAATAAAAGTTATTGGAAGATTTTGTTTAAGTATTAGTATTATTATGCATATCCTGATGTCATTCTGATATTTGAGTACTGCATTTTTGCATGAAAATTAAAAAAAAAGTGGCAGTAAAAATAATACATAATCGTCTATCCCAGAAAGCCTTAGCATAGACTTGATAAGTCTTTATATAAGTTCTCTGTTCTATTTCTTATTTTTATGGAGTTATGGGCTTCTTGTCTTTGTGTTTCTTATGAACAGTGTTTTTTCATTGATCAGAATTTTTTATAGGCTTACTCATATTTTTAATTAAAATAAAACTATAAAGTGTAAAATAAAATAACTTTTTTAGAAATCATCTCTAAAAAGTAAAAATAAAAATAGGTTGGGGTAAAATTAAGGGTTAATAAATTGTTTTTAAACTGGTGCAACTTCAAAAAGTGTAAATTTCAAGAAAAGTAGAAAGTTTTTTACATTTTTTAGGGAATTTTTTTTTAACTTTGTATTATTACTTTTTTTAAAAAGTTATATACTTTCATATAAGGTACATCAAAGAAATCAACTGAAGAAGGAAAAAAGGAAAAATTGAAATTAAAGTACATGACCTAAATAAAAAACAAAATTCAACTATGTCGATTTTTTAAAATACATAATGTTAGAATGATGTATGTTTTATTAGATTAATAAGCGTTATTCTGTTAACAATTAGCTTTTTTAAGTTTTTTTTTTTTTTTATGTAATGATTATTCTAAATTTGTGTGATATTCTAAGTGTGTGAGATATTCTAAATTTTTTTATAATCTGTTTTGTTTTATTTTCATAATATATTTTTCTTTCAGATCTTATGACGAATAAACCTCTTCAAGAAGTGCTCTATATGGTTCTAGTTGCTGGAAATTTTTTGAATTCTGTAAGTATATACAAAAACTACTAAGATCTTAATAAAATATTGTACTTAAATTTATTTATTGCAACATACTTGTATTTTAGTTGTTTATGATTAGATTTAATGTAAAAATTTAAAAAGTTTTGTACTTCTCATAGGTTTTAAATTTTTCTTATTGTATCATTTGTTCATATTGTAATAATTCATGTTTTTTTAGTTTTGGATAAAAATTACACAAAAAATAAATATTAACAGATAATTAGTCAAGTTGTGCTGGTTATCACCACAATCTCCCACCCAAGTTAAGGTTTTCCATATTCTTTTGCAAATGCACTTCACCATTAATTAAAAAAGCATTTCCTTTCTTTCACTTTTTTGATAGCTCTACTTACTATATCCTTCTATAAACATCATTTCCCAATTAAATGTATAAAATTATACAATTTTCCTTAGATGATTATTTTCATTACTTTTATGCAATTTCTATAAATCTTCCCTCTCTCTTCAAAAAAAAAACAAAAAAAACGACTCCCTGGTTTTGAAACAAATCATTTATTACAATACAGACTAGCATAGTTCAAGATAATTCTGGAACCATAATTCTGTTTGAAGCACAGGCCATATTGAAGAGTAATATACCCATCACCATTGAACGGGTCATTGACAGTGTATGGAAATATAGAGAAAGCAAACCTGATGATTTCAGCAATCTTTAACTTATGTAAAAATATTTTAATGTAATTCTATTATATAAAACAATATTTTTTAGACTACAATAAAAAAGTATTTAAATAAATATTTTGAAAAGATATTAAAAAAAAATTAGAAATTACCAAACTAGAAACAAATATTTATAATTTTTTATTTGTTTTTTCATATTTTCCTCATCTGAAAAAATAATTTTCATCACTCAAACCATCATTATATATGCAGATTTTCCATCCACAAATTGTTACCTTCCTCTCCATCTACATCACTGGAAACATAATATTTTTTTAAACAATTTTATTAATACAACATAAATTTTTATTTATAATACATATATTTTTATTTAATTTTTTTTTGATACATTAATGCAATTTTATGGATTGTATTTCTTTTGCAAAATGAATGTTTTCTGTTATAAAATACTTAACAGCAGAATCTACCGGATTGGTCTAGTGGTGAACTCAGTGAACTCGTCACTGTAAATCAGCTGATTTCGAAATTCTGAGTTCTAAGGTTCAATTCCTAGTAAAGGCAGTTATAACCAAGTAAAGTACATACTTATAACCAAATGGTGTTCATAATATTTATTCTTTTCTTTAAATAGGCATCAATTTGATATGATTTTGATTCAATTCCTCATCACTATGTTGCATAATAAAAGTTTTGCTGCCTTTTAGTTTAAATGCATTTCATAGAATCATTCTTTTCTCTATAACAGAAAACCGTCCTACAATAACTGGTGAAATTTTACCAGGTAAGTTTCATACCAAGTCAAGAGTTCTAAGGTTCAAATCCTAGTAAAGGCAGTTACTTTTATTTGGATTTGAATACTAAATTGTGGATACTGGTGTTTTTTTGTTGTTGGGTTTCAATTAAATACACATCTCAGGAATGGTCAACCTGAGACTGTGCAAGAATACACTTCATTTACATTCATGCATATCATCCTCATTCATCCTCTGAAGTGAATACCTTACGGTGGTTCAGGAGGCTAAACAGAAACAGAGAGAAGTACTTAATAGAAGGTTATGTTTTTTATTCTATGTATGTCTGAATTTCACTAAACAGTGAAATTCATTGTATTAGCTTTTTTTAATGAAAAAAATATTAGATTATTTGTTTTGATTCATAGTACGCAAATGAAAATTAATATTTTGGTACAAATAAAATGCCAGCAAAAGGAACCATTAGTAGTAGGATTTTCTTGTATTGAATAAAAATTCCCACAAATCAACAATTATTTTTCTCTTACATTTTCTATATCTTGTGTTTTTTTTTTATTCAAATCGGTCCAATTTTCAAACTATCAAACTACAATCATTTTGCTCTATTTTAATCATTTTATGTTTATTATTTTATAATGCATGAATGTTTGCATTGTTTTCATACAAATGTTAAATTATTTGTTGATTTTACTATTGTTTGTAAAGTTAAACCTCTCTAATTCGAACTTCATGGGACCAATATTTTTTTTCGGTTTAGGGAGTTTTCTATTTAGAGAGGTAAAATAATGAAACTCAAAAATTGTACACAAAGATTTCATAATTTAATAAAAATTTATGTTAATCAATAATAACGTACTACAGTAGTAAATTACATTAGAAAAGACAAAATGTATATAGTATTATGTAAAAATTAAAAAAAAAAAAAAAAAAAACGCCTCTGCAAACATCAGTGCTTTTTCTTTTATGACTGGACCCCCTAAACTGACAGTATTATCTCTACATTATTTGAACCATTTTATCACGAATTTATCAATATTGGCAAATTCTACCTATCTTCTTCTTTTGCGGTCCACGTTCGAAGAATATTCTTAAAAAAAAGGACTGAATTTTCATTTTTTTAAATTGTCAATAAAGTTCTTGAAGGAATTCCAAAATCGTTTAGTCTTTCTTTTTTTTACCTTTTTTACTTCTTTTATAATCTTTATTTTATCACCAATAGATAATGTTTTATGTTTCCACTGTACCCTCATTTTAAAATGCGGCTATTAAAAATGTACAGTAGGTCTACATATCAAAGTTTAAACAAGAATGAACGAGAAGACACAAAAATATACGTAATCGAATCATAACATTTTAAAATGAAATAAAACTTAATTTCTGTGAGAAAACTACTGTTAACTACATAAAATCAAAACGGATACTTTATTAAATTATCCGTTTTAATTTTATTCTGAGTCATTATGTTATGTATAGCCTGCTGTAAGGAATAAGACAAGCTATTCTCATCATACAGTGGCACCGTGCATGTAGTTTTGTTATCGACTACTCCGGCAACAGAAATAAACAAGTCGGAAGTTTATTAACATTAGGCATACAGTACTGGATAAAATTCACAATCCACACTATCCACTATTAAACTGAATTTATTGCTATTTACGTTTCTTTGGAAATCATGTACTGTATGTAAATTTTTTACTGAAAATGTTTTCATCAAAGAAATAATATGTATATCAAGTCCTCAAAATTTTTGAATAAAGGAAGTGATTTAATTCGATTTAAAGAGGATTTTTCAAGAGGACAAAGTAGATATTCAATTTAGGGAGTTATCGAATTAAGGAGGTTTGATTCAGGGTGGTGTAACTGTATTTGTTAATTTAATTTAATGAAGATTGTCTGCAATGAAGGGTTTATATATAGTTTTTTCTTAATATTAATTTCCTTCTTGTTTTATCTAATACTAGTGGACCTGGCACTACTGACCTGCTTCGCTATTGCTAAAAATGTACAATATCAATCAGTATTAATTCTATTTTAATTAAATAAATTAAAATTATTGTATTTCTTCATACAATTGTATCTCTAGGATATACAATGTTTTTGGTGATTCCACCATCCAAAAGAGTTGCCGCAATTCCAGATAATGCGATTGCCAATGCAATATTATTTTGTCATGATAACACTCCTGTGACAAATGATAATAAATTATGAAATTTTCAGTGGAATCAGTTAAGTAGTTTTTGAGTTATTATGGCTCACACAAAACGAAGATTGTTTTTCATTTATATAGATAATTATTGAGGAAATGTGAGACCCATCAGCAATCACAGTTTGTCTCAATTCTTTTGTATAGAAGAATAAAAAATATTTTTTTGAAAATATGATTGTATAAATTCAGGTAGGTACAGCACATAGTAAATGTGTAGTTTTTTTATTTTAATAGCTGACAATGAAAAATAACATATAATAGCGTATTTTGCAAAATAACTTTCTTTTTTATTTAATTGTATTTTTATTTGAAAAAAAATTACATTTACAGCTGGTTGCATCGATATTTAGATATTTAACTAATGAGGAGCAAAGTATATTATGGTCTAAGTATTTTTTGCAAATAATCCCTTCATATATTCTCCTGTTTTAATGTGATCTTCAGTTAATCTGTATCTTAAAATATGTTCAAAATAGATATGGTCTTTAAGTATTAAAAACGCCTTATTAAATCATATAAAACATTCATTATTAATGTGTTGCCTCTTTTGTATTTTATTTGGTGATGTATTTAATTTGAAAAAAAAAACTTTTTTGTATAATGGCCTTTATGAACATTGCTGTAAAAACAAAATAAAGTTAGTCAAAATCTAAATCTGATCATAAAGTCTTAACAGTTCTTTGAGTTATAGAAATACTATACTGATAAATAATAATTTTTATTAATAACTTGAAATAAAAATTCAAGTAATGTTATGTATATAAATAAATATTTCTCTTAACATGTTTTAGTATTATACAACATATTTTGATAATTTTTTTTAATGTTTTATTTCAATCTGTTTTTCTAGGGAGGTTATGCTGGTAATGCTGCTGGAGTGAAGTTGAGTTCATTGCAAAAATTAACTGACATTAGAGCTAACAAACCAGGAATGAATCTCATACACTATGTTGCCTTGGTAATTTGATATATTCTACAATTAACAGACTAAAACTAAATTTTCAAAATAACAGACAACACATTCATACTGACAGCTAATTTTTAAAGTTTAAAAAGTGCTATTTTTTTTTAAAGTATATGTTAAATTTAATCTATTTACTGTTAAATATGCATTTTACGTAATTCTTGTGCTTTATTTTTAATGATGCTTGTATTTTAACCATTACAACTTTGTCACAAAAATGGTGTTGTAACAATAAGATACCTTCCGGTTTCTCCTGTGTAAAAATATAAAATGATTATTTTTATTTGTCCAATTATTACCCTTCCATGGTAGGAAGAACAAAACCTTCAATATATAATCAGTATTTTCTGAAAGAATTAACTTTTAACATCTACCAAAAAAAAATTAGTAGAGATATATTTCTATAATTTTTCTGCAGTTTTATATAATTTTTATCCCAGTATTAAGATGTTTTATGCATATGAACTCTTTTACATAAGACTATCAAATTTTTATTTAGCCAACAATACAAAATTTTAATTTATTCTAGAATCCAAGTCTACGTTATTTTTACTAAAAATGTTGTATTTAATGGTTGTAAAAACTGATATAAATTGTTGTTTTTGCTGTACGTATAACTACACAACATATAGTACTACTGGAACAGACTAACTACTAAGTGATATTTATATGCTCTTTCTAAACTGCATTTACCCACAATTATTTTATACATTGTAAATAAAAAGTTTGTAACTTATAAAGCTTTTTTAAATAATCATTAATTTACTTTATTATAAACATGTAGGTTTAATTGTAAAGTTATTTAAAATAATCACCTTCAGCTACAAACAAAATGTATATTACAATTTAATTTACCCCTTTTTAAAATATCATTATTTATTTCACAACTCCATTACAAGCTTAAAAAATTGTAGTCTATTTTTAAAAAAAGTCAATCAAATTTATGCTATTCGAAAAACTTCATCCACTTTTGATGATGCCACTTTTTCTGTAATACATTTAGTACAGTGTAAAAGTACACATTAAAAAAACCATACTAAAAGTTTTTAAAAAAAACTTCACTAGTTCATGCTTGGTTCCCTGCGCCCTATCCACTGGCCTGGTACATTTTGATCCAGGTATGCTCATGCAATGCTATGATAGGTGCAGCAGAGTGCCATATTGTTGGTAATAAAACCTGTCATTACCATATATTGCACGAATGGAAGGGAAAATGAAGTCAGCAAACATTGTTAGATACTTTTCTCCAGTTACATAACCTTCAAAACAGAAAGGCCCAATGAGTCCTCTAGGAGACAAGTCTTACTACACATTCACATCAGGTAAATTCACAGCCTTCTCAGCAGTAATGTGGGCGTTATCTTCAGTCCAGTACACACAATTATGCCTATTAATAGTTTCATTAAGTTTGAATTGTGCCTCATCTGACCAAACAAGCTACCACCCATAAATCTTGGTTCATGTATAACCATCTAATCATCGTATAACCATCTTCACATAAGTGTATCCTGCGATGTCAATCGTCATCAGTTAGCCTTACTTTTCCCAGAAATTTAAACTTGTAAGTAGGGAAATAAATGTTCTATGACAGTTCAAAGTATGTATACATTTTTTGACACACTCTACAGTGGGATTTTAAACATACCATGTCCATATTAAACTTTATGTGTATGAGTGATAAAAATGTACTAATTATTCTCAAAATCCTGTAAAAATATTTCTGACTTAATTGCTAATAGTGAAATGCCATAGGTAAGGTATTTTTTTTTTTTTTGTATGTAATGTTTGTTATTAAATTCAAAATAGTTTTGTTGGAATATATTTCTTTTAAAAGTAATGATACGTTTAATAACTTTGGATATAATAACTTCTTGGTTACTTCTTAATTTATTTTTTATTATTTTTATGGTATGGTCTACAGGTATACTACAGGATACATGTTAGTTGTCATAACTAACTATGCTAATGTGTACTGACATTTTAAGCTATTTAAATTATTTACTAATTCATAACCATTTTTTATATTAAATGTATTAGGTAAATCCATTTTATTTCTGAGAATTTTATGTAATAAATGTAGCATAAAAATACATATAGAAATTATTGTTTAGCTTATAATTTTTTTTTCTTGTTAATATTTTTAATTTAGCACCTTGTAATATTTTCACTGATTTACTTTTTCTTTTCCAGCAAGCTGAGAAAAAACGAAAAGATCTTCTTAGATTTCCTGATGATATGTTGGTTTTGGAAGAGGCAACAAAGTAAGAATAATTAATTACAATAAAATATTTGTTTCATTCAGAGGATTCCCTCAGTGAAAAATTTTAGAAACTTTAACCAGATGAAAATTTAAGAAATCACATATGATCAGTTTATTCATTCTAAGAATGTGAATATTAATCAATAATAATTTATAGGATGTATTCAATCTTGCAATAAATGTATAGTTAAATAAGTATTTATATTCCACAAAAAAAAAAATCTCTAATAGTTAAATGATTTTAAATGTATGATTATAGTTAAAAAGTGTATATTTATCATAAACCAAATTGCTCTTGCTTTGTAAAGGATTTGGTCAATTTCAGCTATCTGAGCTGACATTTAACTTTTTTCTGTTATATCAAATTATAGATAAACTCTAATATTCTAATCAACTATTCATCATTTTCAAGTACAACAAAAAAAGTTGTATTTTTTAACTGTCATGTTTGATTTGTATTGAATATACTTTGTGTATTGATTATACATTCATGAGATGTTTTTCAAATTATTTTTAATGTATTTGTTGAAAAAGCGACATTTTAAAGCAAAATATCTTCAATAGTATTTTATAGCCGATGTTAGCCAGTTGGTATAGTGATTCTGATTAAATTTAGATTTAAACTAAACTGAGAATAAAGAAATTATAATTAATACAATCCAGCGAAGAAGTTTATGAGTTTAAAATGTTTAATATTGTTCCAGCAAATATTCTTAAAAGTTAAGATATTAAAAAATTGACTTAACATTTCATGGTAGCATCTGAATGGAAGGTTCTTTCATCTGGAATTTTCCAGGAACTCAAGTCCCAGTTTGTTTTTTACTTGCTTGAAAATTTCATTCTGTACCTCTCACAAATACAAGCTTCCCAAGTTCTGATGAATGAATGAATCCTATAAATATTACAATTACTGATTTAATTGGAACATTTGCATATCCCGATCAAGTGTGGTTCCATCAATTCTGGATTATCAGATTTCTACTGTATAGTTTTTCATTAACAGTGATCGCTAAATTAAATACTAACATAAATGCTAAAAATTGTACTTTGATGATTATAAAAATTGTGTAATTATTATGTTATTGTTTTTGCTGCCAAGGAGAAGATTAGGTATTTTTAATGGTAATGAAATACAACTTTTCATCTAATTAATGGTAAGCTTTTTAAACTACTAATGTACAGAACTTAATATAATTAATTTGGTACTTGTTTTAAAAATGTTTTTACTGTATACTCTCGTATTTATGTGTATTTGTCAATAAATAAATAACAACCAAAAAACTAATGCAGTCATGAAAGTGCAAATGTATTTATTAAAATATATATTAACCAATGAAAAAGGGTAAATCTGGGATTCTATAATTTTTGTTTACTGTTAATAGTATTAAGTTGATAATTTTTGTGGAGAGATGTTCCATAACAAAAATAAGTCAGTGAGTCCTCTCATTCTTCATTTTGTACTCATCACAAACTGACTTATCAAATATATTAAATTAAAAGATATAAAGGGTCTTTTATCTAAAACCATATGTCTTGACTAAAATAAAAAATCTCATAGATAAAGAAAAAAATAATTATTATTATTATAAACAATACAGTAGAGTCCTGATAATTCAAAGTGATTGGTACCAAACTATCTTAAATTATTGGAAACTGAGACTGTACTCAAGATAACAATGAAAAGAAAAGACATGCTGAACATTTGTTATGATATTTAATATTTACATTTGTACTTATATTTAGTTAAATAAATATAACTACTTAAAAATACTAATTATGATGTTATAAATAAAAAAACAAAAATTCAGCCTCCTTTTATATGTCTTACCAATGCATTTATTTGCAGCAGCATTACACAGTTGTTTTAGTTCTAATTCTGTCTTACTTGCTTATTTGTATAACAAAATGAAGTTTCAACAGCTTCTTTCTCTACTTTGGATGAAAAGTTTGCTTCTGTTCTACGCTTTGCTATTTCTTACTTAATACCTACAGCATTTTCACTTACTTTTTCAATAATATCTGTGTCTGGAACTTTGAATTGTTCCTCCTTTTTATCAACTCATGTTCATTAGTTTTATTTGATGTTTTATATCCCAAAGTAGCTTAGCAAAATGTGCTAAACTTTTATCATTTGTTCCTCTGCTGGTGTCTTAATTCTTTTACAAACATTTTTGCCTGTGATTATGATAAAGTGGTTGAGATTGAGCTAGCTGGAATTGAGGTACAAAAGCTCTTGTCTATGAATCTTTTGTACAAGAAGTGTAAGTAACTTGACAGCAATATGTTTCTTATTTCTTTCATATAGACCAATTCTTTTTTCTTTTCTTTTTTTTTAAGTACCATGAATGAGAATTGGATTTATGGAACTCAGCTTAGACTTTTGGGAGTCAAATATTCCAGGTTTCTACTATATTACTTTATTCTCTATATTTTGTATGTTGGTAACAGAAATAAAAATGTTAAAAATGAAACATAAGCGAAAAAAGACTTTTATTTATTTTTTAATCTTTTATTACAGAACAACTGTAGAACAGCTACAAAATGAAATTAATACATTGGATACAAGAATTAAGAAAATTCACAAACAGATTGATCTTCCAACAACTGAGAATGAAATTAAATTGCAGATGGGAGAATTTCTGAAGGTATTTTTACGAATTTGATGAAGATTTTATGAGTGCTTCAACATAATTATTTCAATATAACTATTTTATGTTGCATCATTATTTTGACACCCCCTCTCTCACACACACACACACACACATTTTGTTTTGTTTTTGGAAAAACCAAACAGCATATACTATACTAAATTTATTAATATCATTGTATTAACAAGGTAATGTACAATTACATGTTTTATACATCTTTTATTTTTAACTAGTTCCTGTTATGCTCAAATGCTCAAATGCTTCCTGTTATCCTACATGCTCAAATGAAGTGCACACTGGATTCTTTGAAACATGCTAGTTGCAAAAACTTCATTTTGTAAAAAAAAAAAAATATTATGCAGCATAAACAGAAAATTAACATTAAAAATAGCTTCAATAGTATTTCTGGTGAATTTCATAGAATAAAAAATAATAAAATTAGTTATCTGCAAGCGACAAAAATTTAAGTATTTTATTAATTTTAAAGTGCAGTTGACTAATAAAATAAATTATTCAATTTTATGAAGTAATTATTAACTAATAATTTTTAATGTAAGAATTAGCTAAAATTCATAATTATTATAAAATTATGACATGGAGCAAGGTCATGAGAAAGTAATGGTTTTACTTTACTTTCATAAAAAAATAATTGTCATATAAAAAAGTAAAATGGTGTACAGTACACTCACACTTCAAAATATTTACTTATGAAATCACCACTAGTTCACTTCTCACTCATTTCTTTTGTCCTTCACTAATACAAACAATATATAATTTTCAGATGGCAGAACATGAAGTGGGAAATCTTCACAGAGATATGACTGAATTAGAAAATGTTAGAAAATCATTGGCTGAATTTTTTTGTGAAGATGTAGGAACATTTAAACTTGAAGAATGTTTCCGTGTTTTCCATGGTTTCTGTGTTAAATTTCGACAAGCAGTAGTTGAAAATGAGCGAAGGAGAGTACAAGAAGAACAGGCAGCTGCAAGGAGGAAACAAAGAGAAGAACAGCTTGCTGCTAAACGAAGACATTGTGAGTCTTTAATTCAATTAATATTTTTCTCTTTGTTGGCATATCAAACTTTGGATACTGATGTTTTAGTCGTATGTATATCACTAAAGCTTTGTGTTTTTATGATAAACATACTCATTATTATCATTTTCTGATATAAATCTGAAAACTAACTAGTAATAAATATTTTATTCCCACTAATCCAAACTTAATTTTTTATCATCGTTTTTCTACTTTAAATTTTGAATAAATTGTTTCCACTTTATTGATTTATTTGTAGTTTTAATGAGTTTTTCATTCATTTGTTTATTTACGTTTTTATTGCACATCTGAAATCAATTTGTCAGTACAGTCTATGCAGGATACTAAAGAGTTGTGATTGTAATCTTGTATTTGGTACCATCTTAAGTGAAGATTTATAATAGTTTTACATGATTACCTATAATTTTATTTACTTTTTTCATAAGTTTGGTTTCTTTTTTTAATTTTTACCACTGCTATATAATAAAATAATAAAGCATAACAGAACATATTTGAAATCAAGAACATGATAACTTTTATTCTTTATTATTGCATTATTTTGGGAATTAGTCTTCCACAAGTCAAAAATTCCATGTTTTTTATGTTGAATATTTTATTTAAATTATATTTATAATTTTATGATAATTTCAAAAGTTTTGATTATAAACAAAATAATTATGAAATAATCATGCAATGTAAACATGATGTAATAATTATCATAAATTTGTTGTTCAAATATGCAAAAGAAATTTTTTTTTCAAATGTATTCATTGGATTTGAAAAATATGCTTCCTCACTGGGAAGAATTCTGGGAAGCATTGTTACTAACTCCAATAAAAATGTATTTTAAAGTTATATTTACTTAAAAATGCATATATTATTGTTATTCTAAATTCAGTATATCTCCACTATTTCTTTACTTTGTAACTTTATTTTGCTTTGTCATGTAAATAATTTTATTTTACAAGATTTCTATTGTACTGTGAATCTTTCTTTATATAGTGAGTGGGCAGCTAGGTTCAAATGGTTCCGAATCAGACTGCAATTTGGTGGACTCTCTTTTGTATGATATTCGTTCTGGTTTTCCTCAAAAGAAAAGTTTTGATAAAGATACAAAGGTAATTCTATTTTATTTTTATTTTGAGAAGTACAATTATCCAAATTACATTTAATAATAAAGTTATTATGTAAAACTTTCATTCAGTAGTTTTATAGAATTATATAAATTGATAAACAATGAAAAACAAATTAAAGAAATAATAATAATAATAATAACAAAGATTTTCAATAACACTGTTTTGAAGAAAATCATTAATTCTAATTATTTAAAAAAAAGTATTATTAATATTTTCATTCTTTTTTCCTCCATAAAGGTTCGAAAATTAGGAAATGGTGCAATGACTTCAGAAGAAGATATTTCCCAAACTGGATCACCAATGCTTACAAGGCGTAGGTTTGGTTCTTTCTCAGGTGAACCTGGTGCTAAAGAAGAAAATTATTCGCCAGGTATGTTCTTCCAACAATTATTACTTTCCCACCTATAACAATATATGCTGCTATAGAAGTGATAACTACAATGGGAAAGTATACAGATTGGTCAAAAAAAAAATTCTAAAAAACTGGTCATTTTTAAGTTTTGTGCTTTAAGAAGCATTAAAAAAATTTAACAAAAATAAATAAATAAATTTAATTAAATTGTAAATAATCTTTAAAATAATTTTTATTCCAGTACTCCCAAATCCAAAAAAATCTATTTTTGTCAGACAAACATTTGTGTATATGTATGTATATATGTTGACCTGTATTTGGTCTTATAACTCTGGACCCTGTTGACCAATTTTCTTCAAACTTGATGGACAAGTACTGAGTTCGGGGGAAAAGAATATATTAAGGTTTTGCAAAAATTGAAAAAAGGCGTAGGTAGGTATGTTTAAGCTAGACAGGGGGGCAGTCGACTTCCACGACACCCTGACATTCCTGCGCATAGCCTAACGGCAGAGGCCGGGGATGTTGGGGGTGTTTAAAAAAAGGATTAAAAAAAAAAGGTATGTTTAAGCTGAAATAAAATTTCAATCTTTAGTAAGACACTTCAGCCAAAGGCTTTTCTTTCAAAAGTTGAATTCTTTTTATAAAGTTTGCAAATTACCAAACATTTTTATTTAATATTAAATCCTTCCTCAAAAAAAAATTATATATTTTTCTTTTTAGCTATACAAAAAAGAGGTTAACTGGAACATTTTGCATCTATATTTTATACATCAATAGGCCTTCAAACCATTATAGAGAATTTTTGCCCACCCCACTCCAGAGGTTTATGGTAACAAAAAATATATATATATTTTTTTTAAATTAAAAAAATTGTATTAAACTAGCTGGTCAGAGCTCAGCCCCACCCCCTGTGCTTATTAAACTCACGCGTGTGAGAATAATAATGATAAATAAAAAATTAAAGCCTGTTCAATATATAAAAACTATCAGTGTATTGTAATTTCTTCTGCGCAACAGTTTGATTGTTACAGGATCGGATATTTTTGAGAGATCTAAAGAATGCAGGTTCAAAATAGTCAGTCTCTACCTTCAAAATAATAGTTATAGCCTAGCTACCCACCCTTTGTAAGGGTAAAAACATATTTTGCCCAGTACTTAGCATTACTTGACAAACACCACTAGGAGGTGACCATACTTCATTTCTATTTTTTTTTTAAGTTTTTTATTCTATGTTTTTTAGTCCAGCAACCAGAGGCAGGTACAGCTGGTCAAATTGCATATTCTATAACTATAACTACGTCAGTAGTATCTTTGTATTTTTAAAATAATTTTAAAAAATTATTTTTTTTAAACTTATCACCATTAAGTGATTTTCTTAAAAATTACTTTTACCCAATGCCTTCCCCTTGAGTATTTGGAGGCTCCAAAATGAGAAAAAAAAATTGTTTTCTCAATATCAAATTTTTAATACTCAAAACATATTTTTTTAATAATAAAGTCACTAAAATAACTTAATACCCATCCCCTGATGGAGGAGCTTCTTGATTGAAATTTTTATAGTTGATATGAAAAACTTTCTGATGTAGCCAGAAAACTATTACAAAAATGAATTGCATAACCAAACCGGGGTACCCAGGAAAGTTATGTAGTTCATTGCCTGCTTTTTTAAATTATATATTTATAAATATTCTTAATTTTATTTTTTCTTATCTCTGAAGTAGTCAAATCTCAAGGCCTCACTTACAACTTAGTGCCATTATTTCATTGTTCCAATTTTTTTAAATTCTTTTTGTATTTGACCTAGCCACCTTCATTTTTTTCTTCTTAACGACCTGTTCCTTGTATTCGCCTTTTAAATATTGTTTTCCAATTTTTAGAAGAATGTATTACTTTTAGGTACTACTGTAATCTTTTATTACATTTTATTCTCTTTGTTAATTTTCTAGGACATCACCAAAGGTATTAATTAGAATTCTATTTTCAAAGGTTACTTTCTCTTTTTCTTGTCATATGATCTATCACCAATCTTCAGAACCTTAGATTCATAGAAGTTGCATTTAAGTACAGTATATTATTAATCTTTGTCTTTGCTGAAAAACGTTTGACAGAAAGCAATTTGAGATAAGAGCATCTATGAGATGCATCAAATAATTCTTTTATTTCTCATTCAGAATTAATATTTGCAAACATTGTTTTATTTTTAATTTTGTAAGGTTACAATCATGATCATTCTGAGATGGTAGTTATTTAATTTAACAATGATGGTGTTACCATTACTGTTTTTGTTTGTTTAAAATTATAATTATTTGACCAAATTTATTACAGTTTAATACATTGGCTGTGGTACTGGTTACATATGTCCTGCATGATCATTTACTGTGGAGTGTCCTATTCTCTCCTTGATTTCTCTTCTGTGCGGTATAGGTCTTACGTAGTTGGTAAAAAAGGTAAAATTTACCATCTATTTGGTGTGATATATAGGATTGCTATGGTTGGAGTCTAAACGATAGACATTTTTATAGCTCTAACACTGCTAAGTAACAAGTTAGTTTAGTTCTATCAATGTTTGACAAATAGTCCCTGAACCTTTTCAGAGATGTTAAAGGAATAAGTTTCAGTAGGTTGAACAAATAAAGAAGTTGAATGGGTGCATCTTTGTATGATTACTTTCATTATGTTCTAGAAATATATTAAACTACAAAATTGAACTATTCATTCTAGATGCTGTCATAATGACCAAGCTTAAGAATAACAAACTGAAAGGGAACACAATGAAAACTATTTATTAAGTTTTTTAATGTAGAGTTTTCAGGTGGTTTACTATTTTAAATTATGAAACGAAGGATTTACATTTAATAAAAATGAGAACTTCACATTATGTTTACTGGTTTTCTTAAATCCTATTGGTTTATTATACTTTAAAAAACTTTATTATACTTGTTCAATAATATAACTTAAGACTTTTTTTCTTAACTAACCTTTTTTTCTTTTTGTTGTTACAATTAAAACTGCTATACACTCCTCAAAAATTCGACAGTACTTTTATTAATTTTTCTAGTATGTACCACCTTATTTCGGTGTTTTACAGTAGTAAAACATGAGCAATAGGAAAAGTAAAATGGAAAAAGTTGAGATGATTTTCCAATACTTACATTTTTTTAAGTCATGTAACAGACTATTAAGAACATATCATTGGTACAATGGATAACATGGTTGGTACAGTGGAAAACAGTATTCTTTTCCTACTCTTTTGTATGGTTGTAATTTGTTGATTTGTTATGCTAGGCATAGAAGTAAACTTGGAATATTTAGACATAGGAGCATTCAGAGTGAATTGTGTAAAGAGTATGTTTTGTGAAATGATATCGTAGAGATCAAATCAATTAATGAGATCATTATTGATTGTGTATTAAAGCAGAAATAGAGAGAAAAGACAGGTAATGGATCAATATGGTAACTACTAACTTCATTGTTTATAGCTGAAAAGATGAAATGAACCCTTTTGCAAACAATTCTTTGTTGTATTACTGACAATTTATTGGAAATGATACTAATTATTTAATTTCATCCGATAAACAAATTCCTATTTACTAATGTGTAATTTATTATATTGCATCTGTGTTTGTTATGTGTCATAACCATAATGGTTGTAGGTAACCTGACAAGATCACAAATCACTCCCAGAAATGGCACAGTCCATCTTCAACAATAACAAGTCCCATACCAGGTTCCTACTTTATAGTTAAACCTAAATTTTTAATTAAAATATAAACAATTTTTGTATCAAACACTTAATTTATTCTACTTTTTAAACGTATGATTTTCTATTTTTTTTATTTTTTAAGATGTAACACCTACTGGTAGTCTGAGAAGGCGACGTAGCAGAGTACCTTCTGAAGAAGATGATACTGTTCTGATGGATTTCTTACGAGGACATGATGGAACTAGAGAACGGAAATCTTGGGGCAGTTTAGGTAAATTAATCCTCTTGAATAACATAGCCTTTTTCTAACATCAATAAAAACATATAGTTTTGTCATTTATATTATTTTATTGATCAGATGTATTGCAGTAATCATTGATAAGCATACATTATATTTTTATAACAATATTACAAGTCTTCCCTACATTTGCTTTTAATATTCTTGAAAATAGGAAGCTATTGAAAACAAGACTTTTTTTATTGTGGAAGAAGATTTGCATCCACAATCTAAACAAAGTGAAAATTGACAACTTTTACTATAGAGCTTGCTTAACAGATATCGAATGATTAATACACCGACTACTGCCACTGTAGTTTGTATGAAACTTCACATGTAGCCATATCTGCAAGCTCCTTAGCAGTGAACAGAGTTCATTTATTTTTTTTTAGGGATATACAGTGGAATTCCTACTTCTTTACCTGAATATGGATGCAATTGGAATTTTTTTTGGTATTTGTGCATTAACCTGCACACATATCTTTTTTACATATACAGCTATTATATACTCATATAAAGCTATTATTTTACATATATAGCAATTATATACAGTAGATTATGGATAATTGGACCACTTCGGGACTGGGGCTAAATAGCCCTAGTAAGCAACATCAACAAAAAATGAGAAGCTGTGCACAAATATGGTATATGGGGGTGTATTACAATTATTAAACTCGAATTAGTGATTTACTGTTCTGAATTTTATTTCTAATATAAGACTACATGAACAATACTATAAATCACAACATAATGGAAATTTAAATACTCTACCTATCCTTTTACATTATATAGCTACACATAACAGGCCTATTACATTTAAAAAGAATACTGTTCTGGTACAATACATTACTGAATAGTTTTTGTAATTTTATATAATTAAAAAAAAACAAATTAAATAAAACAAAACGATTGATAAACAAAACAGAGGTACAAATACAGTAATGAATGCTATTTATGATCAGTAAAATAAAAAATTACTACTTTAATGTCTCTTACTTATTTAAACTTTTTGAAAAATGTTTTTTATTTTACTTTGTCGTCTCTCTTTTAATACTTGGCGTTCTACTAATTTCTCACAGACTCAGTTCTTCTAATGGGCCTCCTTCACTGCCTTCTTGTTTAAAATATTGCTGAGGTCCATCAATGAATTTTTTTGCATCTTGTGTAAATATGCATTTGACATCAGGTTCGTCTTCATCTTCTTCAATCTCATCCAGTTGTTGAGTACCAGTAATGTTTTAAATTATTTCTTCATAATCTTCATCACTGATTTCATTCTTGTCATACCATAGTATTTTTTCATCTGTATTTGAAAACTCTTCAAAATTTTGAACCTGGTGCTGCAAAAATAGTGACCACTGCATCAGCATCAATTGTCGGCATTGACTTCTAAACCAATTTTGGCAAAGCAATTTCTGACAGTGCTACTTTTCACTTCATCCCAACTATCAGCTACAAACTGAATTTAGCTGTATTGTGCACTTTAGCCGTAGCTGAGGAAGTCATCTTTAGCTGTAGCTAAGAATCTTTAGCTACATCTTTAACCGTAGCCAAGGAAGTCAACGTATTTTCTTCAATTTCTAGTTAAATGTAACTTATTAGTTTACTTCAGTAAATAAATTTTTAATTCTTTATTATTCCCATGACAATCGGTTGAATTAAACTCGTATTCAGTGGCAGAAACTCATTTTGAATGTTTCATAAATCTACATTAGGATGGGCCGCACAGTTATCAGTAAACAGGCAAATCATTCTTGATTTTTTCAGTAACTCATTCTCCCAAGCACTCAGCCAATCACGAAAAATTAGACTCATCATCCAGTCTTTTTTTATTAAAATAGTACACAGGTAAACTCTCCATTCTAAACCACTTAGAACATTATGGTTTGCCTGCTTTACTGATAAAAAGTAGTTTTCATTTGTTACTGCCAGACATATTCATACAGCAAAGCACAGTAATTCGATCCATTCATTTTTTTGAGCCAGATAACAAGGCGATGTGTTTGTAATAGAAAGACCAATCCAGCATAGCGCGATAAAATAGGCCCTTTTTGTCTGTGTTATAGATGTCATTGGGTAAATATTTCTTCATTATTTGAAGTTATTTATTATTTGGAAGTTTAGAACTCTTCCATGATTCGGCACTGTCAGTATCACTGCCTTTTTACCATGAGCTTTTTTAAATTTTATTTCATGTCTCCAATTCCAACACGGCAACCAACCATCTGTTGCTTCGAAATCACAGTATCCCAAATATTTTGCAAGCTCTTCTGCTCTTTGTTTTAGTATAGGTCCACTCAAACTTACTCCTTGACTAGTAGCTGTAAAAAACCATTCATTTAAAGCTTTCTTAACGAGTGGATCCTTCCTTCACATTTTTTTTTTTTAGTTGTTCCTTCTCCTTCTCATTTATTAAATCATCAACTGTGAAGAGTTTCTTTTTGCTGTAAAATCCGATCTATTGTAGTTTTTGATGCTTCCAGAAGTTCTGCAAGTTTACACTTACCAGTGTTTGGTGGATAACTTTTTATTTTGTCTAGCAAAGCAATTATTTCTGCCAATGTCATGTCTTTACACAGCATGACAATGAATTGGATAAATTGTGAACACCGAATTTTAATTAAACTAACATCTCAACATAAAAAGATAAAAGTGATTAGAAAAATTAAATTACTAACGAAAGTAAAAAGATAAGCAAAAGTGATTAAAAATAATTATGGAAAAACAATAACAACAGCACCATATACAATGAACAATGGACTTGCAATGAAGAAAATAAAAACATTTGCTTTGTCAAAACTACATGATGTCATCTGTGTCACCATGCACTAAGTTCTATGCAGACCAGTGATAGAAGGAAGTTACCTCAATATACATTCAGCAACAGTCAAGTGATTTATATTACTAATAATGTTGTGATATTTTAGAAGTAAAATAAAGAACGAATGAGCTAGTAAGCCTTATAAGCGGCATTTTGGACCATTAAACCAGCACAATTTTACATGAATTATACCAATATGTTTCTGTTTTAACAAAAATGCTCCAATTAAATGGATACCATGAATAACTGATGACCCTATTAACCAGAATCTACTGTATTATTATTAAGCTTTTTTTTTGGGCACACTGTAATCAAAGTTACATTATTTCTTGTTATCTGTTTATTATTGCAATAATTTTGTTCATTTATTTAGCTGTCATGTTTTTGTCATTCAGTTTTCTTCCATTGTAACAAGAAATAATACTAATGAATTTGTGGCAACTACCAATTTGCTTGCTACCAATTTTTGCAACTACCAATTTTTTATTTGCTTCTGAAGAGGCAATGTTACAGTTGTTAATATGGAGTAGTGTTATGTTCCCGAAAATGCAGACAGGATCACGACATGAAATTATATTTAATTGACGATGTGAAGTGGAAATGTAACAAAAGAACTTGTAACAAAATTAAGTTTGTGTTGGAAATTACTTGTGCACTATGCACAAGTTAATCAAATTTAATAATTTTTTATCAAAGTAAATAATAATAAATTAATTATTCATTCAGAGTAAATTATAAGGTTTTTTTAAAATATTACATATAATATTTTACATAATCTCATTTGTTTCATAATTATGCAATTTATAGATGTATATAATTTACTTAATTTTGTGTTTCTGAATGATATAACTAAAAGTATAGTAAAAAATATTAGTTTGAAAGATCTGTATTAGAAAGTTTATACTAATAATAAAATTTTTCCACTCAGCTGAAAAAGATGTTCAAAGAACTTCTTTTTAGGTAGTAGTTGTCCATCTTCAGCCAATTGTACCATTATAAATCATGAAGTACACTACTTTCCACTTCCACCCTAACTTCCCAACCAACAATCCCCTACCTAACAACAATCTTGTCTTTTCACTTTTCGAAAAAAATCTTCGCATTTACCACCATCACTATATAAATTTTAAAAGCATCTGGAATTAGAGATATTTATCAGTAGATTCTAATCTGCTTGATTTTTTTAATATTGAGCTCTCTGATGTATTTATATGTGCAATTAAAACTAGTGTATATGAATCTTTCAGAATGTTGCTACAATCTTAAAACTAAATCTTATTTTTGGAGAATACTATAACAAAAATATTTTTTAACTGTATGTTAATATTATTACTTTTAGTATTGACAAAACAATTTACAATTTGGTTCAGTAGTAACATTTTACTAGTTTATCTACAAAGATTTATTCAGAGTTGAAATTTAATTACCCTGCTTACATATGTCACATTCTGTGTATTATTAAAGTTAAATAAAACCCATAAATATACACAAAATTAGTCTTCGAATAAATAAATGATTTTTTTTGTACAGGGCATAATTTTATATTGTGTGTGCTGTGGAAATAGCATGCAGTTAGTCAAGCTCTGTGCCGCCGTCTCATATTCAAAATTATAATTTTTCAAAATTGCAAGAATAAAATTAATGTAATTAAAAAAAAATACTTAAAAACCGATAAATTTTTAAAAGATGAGAAAATAATGAGAGTTTGTGGAAGCATAGTATGAGAAACTGCTCAGAAAGAGTTAACTCTTCAAGTATTTTCAGTGTGATTAAATAATTAATATTAGCAAAGTAAAAATATTTTTTTAAATAAATCATTACCAAGTTACCCATTGACTGATAAAAATCATTGATTATTTATACAATAATAATATTCTTCTGAGATAGAGAAGAAACATACTACTTTTCACGTCTAATAAATCTTTAAAGGAATGCCTAAACTTCATATGAAAAGTTGTATTATATGATTTATTAGATTCAAATCAATCTGGGTTGAATTGTGTAACTGAGTTATACTATTGCAAGTAATTAATTTAATTTCACAGATCGTTCCTGGGCCAGAAGAGCAAGAGGTGGAGGAAGAAAACGACCAGACTTATTAAGCGCTGAATTTGGAGAAAGAGAACGTCCATCATCTCCTTCTCCTGCACCTTCACCTTCTTCAGAAAACAAACCTCTGCTTTTTACTAGCTCTGAAGAAGAAACTAAACCAAGGTAAGCTATTTTACTAAATACCAATATTATTAATGTTTTAAACAAAGAATTGTTTAAAAAATTTGAATTAGATGACTAAACAGTTTTATTTATTTTTATAAAAATGTAGGAAAGTATTAAAAAGTCTCTTATTCATCACATTAGGTCTGGAAACTAAATTCACATTCCAATTTGTATTTAGCAATTTTTTTAAGCTGAAATTTCTTAAAATTACCAAATTTACAAAAATCCCATTATAAATGGAAATAAGAGAATATTGTGTGTTTAAAATACAGACTACAGGTCCTTTGAAATCCTTCTTAAGATTAATGTTAAAATAAACTGCTTATAATTTATTCAACCATTTTTACTATTTACATCACTTTTGATGTTGTTACTTAAAAAATTTTTTTTAGTAATTTCACAGTTTTGTTCAAGTGTATTACTGTTCACAGACTGATTTATTAATCAAACATATTTTATTAATTTTTAATTTTTTTTTAATAATTTAAAAAAAATTTTTCTACTCATTTTTTAATATGTGTTTAAATAGTGTAGTGTATTTAATTTAACAGACTTTTTTATGTTAAAATACCTTACAGTCAAGTAATTATAATTATTAAGAGATATATTAAATACTTTTTTAGGGCCTGGAAACAGAAGATAGAAGCCTGGTTGCAAGGAAATGAAAAAGAGGAAAGACAAACTGAAGAACTAAGAAGGAAAGCTCGTCGTGTTCAAAGTAATCGACGTTCTCTGGAAGCTGATTCTGGTCTGTTATGTCATTTCTATGTGATTAGTATTATGATAATATATACATCTGGATTCACTGGCATGATTATACCATATCATCTTTTAATTATGAGAGTTATTCAATAATTAAAGAAACAACTATAGAAAGATTAATTCAATAATAATAAAACTAACAATATTTTTCAACATAATCCCCAGCTTCTACTAGGCACTTGCCCCATCTTTCTGTAGGCTTGTTTATTCCATTTGTAAAGAATTGTTTACCTTGGTGTATCAACCATTCTTAATCTTCTCATTGTTACTGAACTTGGTGCCACATAAAAACTCTTTGAGAAGACCAAATAAACAAAATCTGATGATGTAAGCAGGATAGTAAGGTGGATATGACAACTCCAACCAACCCAACTTATGAATAGCTTCCTGTGTCTTTTCAGCAGTATGGAGTGGACATTATCATGCAAAAGAATTACCTTTGGAGAGAGAACCATGATGTTTCATCCTAATTATGATTTTCACTTCTTTTTCTAGCATGTCACAGTATTACTTGCTATTGGTTTTACATTGTTCCTGTAAATAATCACAATAAATTGGGCCTTTATTGATCCAAAACACTGTTAGCATCACTTTACTGGTTGATGCTTAGGTTATGAATTTCTTCCTGGAGGGTGCAATTTTTTTTTCAAGTTTTATTGCACATTACAAGTATTATGCATTCTTAAAAGATATAACCTTCCACTAAAAACTGTTGTTTAATATCTGTACAAATCTGAATTCAGATGTCATTATAATTTAATTTTTTTTTACTGTCTTGGAACCAATCTTGAATGTTTTGCAGAAATTCAGCGATCATGGATAATGGAATGGTCAGTGCTGATATTTGCACTACAAATTTCATAATTCCTCAAATTTTTATGCATCTGCCCTTATGAATAAAATCATTAATGTAATTTTGCAAACTGTGTCAAAACTTCCACTAGCTTTTCACTTCAATGAAAATCAATGACACTTGTTCTGGCCAATTTCAGCTGTTCACTGTCCAATTTAAACTATTCAGTCCACTTATCAGAAATGTTCACAGTTAATACACTTTTTATCATATTGTTTTAACATCTTTTAGCATCAGTAGGTTTTACACCTTCAGAAAACAAACGTTTTAACACGGTACAACTGGAGCTGACATTTTGAAGAAAACAAAAGAGTTATAATAATGGAAATTCTTTTAGAAGAGCTGCTATTTTCTACATCAGGGATACAGACTTGAATATCAGACAGTTTCAATTCATTTTATTAAATAATTTTTCCATTGTTGCGATCTGCCTCTATAATATTGAATGATTGTCTATATTAAAATTGAAATCATATACAACAGTTTGTAATAAAGAACATATAATGCTCATGCTATAATTTTTTTTAATATTAAATCAAATGAAATTTATATTTAAACATTTTTTTAACTTTCATTGTAGTCTTTTATTCTTACACAAGCACATTTCTTGATGACAAGGTCACAATAGAATTTGAAAGGACTTTAATGTAAATGAAAAAGTTGATCAAAAATAAAATTCAGTTCATCATAAAAAATAATAAATATTTTTGTATCTGCTTAAAGTATATATACTTATAGTATATATACTTATAGTATATAAATAGACAGAAAAAAGAGATAATTTACAATTTTATTAGATGACAGACACCAACATTAAACGTAGAACATAAGGAAAGGGAAACCGCAGTATAAAAAGGAAGGAGATAATACTGTGGCTTATCCCCAATTCTTTTTACCTTGAAAATGGAAGAAGTAGTAATGAAATTTAAAAAAATATATGAGACTGAGAAACAGTTCCCAAACAAAAAAAGAGATATTAAGATTTGTTGATGAAATTATTTTATTGAAACTAAGAATGAATTAGAACTTGTAATGCATAGTGTGATTTTACTTCTGGGATAAAATTATTTTGAAAATACACAGTAATAATATGTGACAGTGAGCCACTTTTTTTTCTTTTCCTATGTTGTTTATGTTAATATCTTATTTTTATTTAAAGGTGAATTTTATATTTGTTGTGCTTGTAAGATCATTATATGCATATATTATTTCAAATGCTGTAAATTCATCCTTACTTATATTTGAACTATTCAGGAATGGAAAAATTTAACTATAAAATTTATTTTGGGTTAAAGTTTACTTACTTTTTAATATTGATGTATCCACTGGTAAAACATAAAACCAATGAAAATTAATTAAAATCTTTGTTTGTAGTTGCAGTGAATAACGGGTAAGTAATATTAATTAATTGAATTACTGTAGTCATTCATCTATTCTTTCTCCATGTTTGTACGTCTAAAGTCTTTAATTTATCCCATCTTCTATATTAAAATATATTTTTAACTGCATTTTGAAGTTATAAAAAAAAGGAATTAAATGCTAATATAGGTAGTACAGTGTATCAAAATTTGCAGATTTTTTTTTATGTAGCTAGTAAAACTATGGGTCAAAGTAAAGAAAACATTATTCACAAATCAAGATAAATTTTGTGCAGAAAATTAATCTATTAGAATTAAACATACATTTAGGAATTAAAAAGAAAATCCTAAAGTATTCATGTGGAGTATAAAAGTACAAAGAGGAGTATGAAGAGGTTTGAAGATAAATCAGACTATAGAGAAATATTATAAAAATATTTTTAACAGAAGAATAGGGTTGGTTGTAGAAGCATACAAAGAAGATTATTAATGTGAAGTCATATGTTAGAATAAATAAAATGGATAATTCATTCAGTATTTGTGACATAGGAAGTATATTTACAAGATTAGCTCAGAATAGAAAAGATGGACATTACAGTGTGTTTGAAAAGTAACTATTTATTTGCCATGTACTAGTACAATAGGTAACAATGACTTTTCTTACAGTAGTTGTTGAAAATGGTTCTCATGAGAATCCAAACATATCTAAAAATGTTTCTTTTTGTTCTCGAAGACCCTTACAAGTTTTTCATGTAGGATGTTCTTGATGAAATCATTATTAGCAGTTTTAAGTTCCTGGAAGCTGTGGGGATTTCCTTGATAAGATTAGTTTTTGTGTAACCCCAGAAGTAAAAATCCAGTGGGTTTAAGTCCACAGAACAAGGTGGCCACAAGCCCTAAACAATGATTCAATCTCAAAAAATTTCTTGCAATAAATTTATGGACTGTCTGGCTACATGCATGGTTGCATCATCTTGTTGAATTCAAGTTTAATTAATTTCATTCTCAGTTACTCTCCCAAGAACTGTTGAAAGATTTCACAATAATGAGCTGAATTTATTGTTTCTGTAAAAATTATTGAGTTGACTATTCTTCTCCTGGATATTACAATTCACACTCTAATCTTTTGTTATATATATGAATTTCATATACTGCATGAAGGTTGTTGGCAGACCAAAACATGAGTTTTGTGCATGCAGGTATCCTGATAAAAAAAACCATGCCTCATTGGTATAGAAAACATACTAAAAAATATTGTCAGAATCATCCACTAGAAACTGTTGAAACCATTCACAGAATTGAATTCACTTTCCACAGTTTGTGGCCAATAATTTGTGAACGGTTTTCACTTTATATGGGATGAGACTGAGTTTCTTTTGAATTACCTTAAATGAAATTTCAACTTCGATTATTTTCTGTCGGGCCAACTTTCATAATGGACTTACGGATTATGTTGCATAGCCGCCACCATGTCTTGCAGTTTTTCTTCAACTATGGATGGTCTGCCATTTCCCTCATAGTCTTTACTGATCTTGTATCGCTAAATCTCAATTAGTGCTTTTATATTATGTCAATTAGGGGGTTCCTAATTGACATAGTTCCTAATCCTAGTACACCAGTAAATCTAACAGAAAACTCGTCTTTCACTGTGTGTGTGTGTGTGTGTGTGTGTGTGTGCACATGCTCAAACACACACACACACACACACCTATTCTGTGTACTTACCTTGCTCACAGAATTGATGACTTGAAATCATTTCATTGTTCATTATAAATCTTTAAACAATCTTTAAAAAAAATAATACAATCTTACTACACTCGAACAGCATAAAATTATAATACACTTAACATCAATTACACTTTAATAATACAGACTTCGAGCAAATTTTGAGCTAAGTAAATATAAGAACTAACAATTTAAAATAAAAGTGGCAGGAAGAAATTTAGCTGGAATCGTAGTGCAATAGCAACAGCACTAGTCATTGAGGAAAATTAGTTAAGCATCGCTAGAGTTTGTGATATTGAGAAAACCAGTATACGATACGAATTCAAATTCCTCTCCCCATTTATCTTCACCAGTTGACCCCCTTTAAGAAATTTCTGTTAACACTATAACTTAGTCCCCCCACCCATCCACTCATTCTTTCTCTGTCTATTCTCTCCTACTGTATAATTCCAATAGTTATTTTGACCTGTCTAAGTATGAATTTGATTAATTTGGAATGGCTGATAATGTATGAATAAGAATAATGAAAAATAGGGATTAGGTGGGAAGGCAGTAAGAGGATTATTATGCAAGTGCTGTATAAAGCAGAGTTTAGTGGGAGAAGAATTGAACAGTTGAAGAAGGAATTCTCCTTTGTTCCTTAACATTTCTTATTTTTAGTTATTTTTACATATTTTTTTTTAATGTATGTAAAAAGATTTGTTTTACATTTTCACCTAGTTTGCTTTATTTTAAATCTAGCAATTATAACAGACCACAAAATATTTTACTTTTATAAGATTATTAATAAAACAAATTTATTTAAATTTACTAAATTATTATTTCATTTTTCGCCATAGTTTATCACAACTTTTCAATTTTATTTCAAAAGTTCATTATTGCTAGTATAGTATATTAGGAGATTTAAAAATTTCTCAGATTTTTACTTGCAGTTTATATATTTTAATTCACAGGCCTAACTAATACTGGAACTTTTTTTTTTTTTATTTTTTATTTTAGAAAGTGAAGGCCGTGGCACTCTTGATACTTTACCTGAAGGAAGTCAGTATAAAAGAGTATATCCAGATTGGAAACCAACAATCGAAAAGACTGATGTTGTTGGAGCTATGGAAGCCATTGCTGGTAAGTAAAAAGAATTTTTTTATCTCATTTCTATAAATCTGTATAATACTGATTACAACACATTCAGTACAGAGTGATAGTTATGTTAAAAAACTCACAGAATTAATCTTCCAGGAAAGCTTTTTTGAGTTAAATTCCACCCCAGCTTCTCTAACAGTGTAACTTTTGTTCTAAATATCCTCTGGAAACAAATTCACTAACAATAAGAATTTTTTTCCAAGCTTAACCACATTTTGTCATGTTGATTTCCAAACATTTTATAAACATTATTGAGAATGATGGTGCATTTATTGAACTGTAGCTTTATTTTGTTTTGTTAGTCATATTGCTGGAACTTCTCATTTATATTTTAAGATCTTTCTTAGACTCCATATGTTTAGAATACTAACAATCATATTTTCTTTATACCACCAGATAATTACAAATAAAATTATTTAAGTTATAATCATTTCTGTATTTAATGTGGTGTTGACTCTGATGGTCATTAGCCATTAAAAAATGCTAACATCCAACATTGAAATGCTGCTTTGTGATCCACAGTTGTAAACTTTGGTGATGTACAGGAAGTGCTTTTTTACTTTAGATCAAATATTTAAATTTCTAGTTTGCTGCTCCCTGAGATCTTCTAGGTTTTGCAGATTTTCAACTGGCACTTTCCAAGTCTTTCTTCATTAAGTATTCTACTGATAGATATTTTCAAACAAATCTTTGAAATTCCTGATTTGATTCTACCAATCTTTGTTTTGCCCATCCTTTTTAATAACAGAATATAGAAAAACAAGCCTGAACACTGTTATTCAGGAATTTAATATCAAACATATCTAGCTATAAGTTTGTTTTTTAATAAGTAACTTGTAAGTTAGTAACTTGTAGTTAGATAAATGATATGATATACAGATCCATTTAAATCCATTATTATTTTATATATTTATAAAGAGTTTTTACTAAAATAATTTATTCTAAAAGGAGTACATGCATTTGTTTCAGAAGCTCAGCCACAGAATGGAGTTAAAGATAAGGCACCATGGAGAAAATCTAATCTTAATGTTTCAAACTCAACAGAAGAAACAGAAATGGATATGAGGCGACTAAGAAGAATTAAATCAAGGGGAAGCATGGATAATTCTGTATTACAGGTACATGCTTATCCTAAAATGGTCTTGTAAAGAATGATTTTTACTTTTATGTGAAGCTATTACACTTCTAATCAATTATATTCAGTTCCTTCTTAAAGCAGTGTTAAACAAAAAAAAAAGAAAAGAATTTTATGTTAAAAAAAGAAAGAATTTATATGTGAGATAATAAAGATTATATTCTTAACATTATGTTCTGAGAAATGATTTAAAAAATAATAAAAGCAAAATAATTATACTGCAATTCTAAATTTTTCTATATGTTAATGAAATTATTAATTCTCAATATTTAAAGCAGAAATTATAAAATTATCATTTTGTAATGATTATATATCTGATTTTAATAAATACTGCATACTTTCAGGCAATAACAGAAGAGGAAAAGCGAAAAGGAATGATTGAAACTCTTGGAAAATCATTATCACCAGATGAAAGTCTTACAGTGTATTTACGCCGACCCAGTGATGATTCAGGATCTACTGCTGCCCCTGCTGGTTATCGCTCTAGGGTCAGTAGAACCAGTCCACTTCTTGGGCGTAAAGTTCTCCCTAGTAATGATCAAAATAATGAAAAACAGGATGAACAAGTTTTACCACCATTTATTCCAAGAAGGACAAAGAAAGTTCAAGAGACTGGTGTAACTGATAGAGTAGAAATAGACTCTGATAATATTGAAACTCCACCTGCAACAAGAAAACTTGTTGGAATAAAACCTCGTAAAATTGATGTTCAAGATAATGATGATGATTTATCTGTAAGATTAAAATCACATAATGAAGGTGAAGATGAGGAAATTTTAGGTGATGGGCAGTTTGATAGATTTTCTTCAGCAAGACGTACTAGAAGATATCGAAAGGCAGCAGATGAAGAACCTCAAAAGAAACAGGAAATAATAACATCTCCTGAAGTAGTTCCAGAGAAGCAAGTAATTAGATCACCAACCTTACAAGCTCAATCTTATCCTGTAGAAACTTTAGCTCCTCAGGATACTGAATCAAGGTTAAAGAGATGGCAAGATAGATTGAAGTATAGAGGAAATGAAACTAGTGTTGAAGAAGAAGCCATTGCTAACATTGCTAAAGCTGGAGAGGAATTACAGAATCTTGGTCATTCAGCCACTTTACCACGTTCCAGGCACAGGACTGGTATTGCCAGAAGAGATGTCATTGAAGCATTCCGGCAACTCAGAGATGGTGCAGAAGACTCATCCTTATTGCAGTCAAATAAAAATAAAGAAGAAGATAAACAAAAATCACGTGCTATGGAAATTGGAAGTTCTTTTACTTTACCACGATCGTCAAGATATAAAAATAATGCTGAACAAAGTCCAAATTTGGCAGTCCGAAAGTATGGAATCCAACAAGATACACCAGTTGTTATTGATCCTAACATCTCATCCAATTCAACTACAAAGCTCAATAATAAAGATAGAGATGATAATCAGACAGTAAGAAATTCACCAACTACATTGCAAAATCAAGATGTAAGATCAAAGAACACATCACAAGTTAAAAATGAATTTATACCTGAAATCAAAGTACATGCTATGACACCTGCAAAACAGAAATCTGATCACATTGAACTACATGATGAAGGATTTGAGGAAACACAAAGCCTAGTTTCAGAAACTCCAAGCCAAGGTACTTCTTCAGGATGCAATTATGAAGGAGATAGTGTGGATTCCCCAACCATGAAAAAGGAAAAGAAGGAAATATCTAGACTTGATAGTAGTGGCAGTGGAGATACTAATTATGAAACCTCTAAAAAACCTGTAAGAAGTAGCTCTGTAAGGTTACCAGAAAGGAAAAGCATAATCCCCCGAAGCTCAGGAAGTCTTAGAAAAACAGACTCTCAGGCAAGCCTTATCAGACAAAATAACACTGATAAATTAAAAAGAACAACTCGAAGTGCAGAAAACAGCCCTCTTCAAAGAACTAGAGTGCCTACATCAACATCAAAATTGACCAGCAAAAGTTCAGATGCTCCAAAGAAAGTTCCAAGCACTGATCGTTTACTAGTTAGAACAGCATTAAAAAGATCTGATTCAAAGAGTATGTTAAAGCGACCAAGTAGTTTAGATAAATCAAATTCTAGATTATCAGCAAATTCAAAAACATCACCATCAAATAATTTAATGCAACCAAGAAAACGAGTTGAAAGATCAAATTCAAGAAGCAGTTTAAGAAGTTCTCGTAGTTCTCTCAATAGCTCTACATCTATTAGTACTGTAAGAAATGTGCGTCCTGTTTCGGGATTGAGTAATTACACAAATGCAATAAAGTCACTTACATCAGACCTTAAGAAAAATGTTCCTGTGGTAAAAAAACCACTTGCTCCTGTTCAGCTAAAAAGTAAAAATTCTGTACCAGCAAGTCGCAGTAGCAGTAGTGGAAGTAGTATTGGGCCTACAGTAAGAAGACCAAAAGTAACTACAGGAGTTAGTACCAGCTTTAAGGAGAATTCAGGTTCAGTTCCAGCTAGTCGATCAAGTAGTAGTGGTAGCAGTATTGGTCCTACACGTCGTACTGGTCAAGGTTTTATGCGACCAACAGCATCCAGTGCTGCTAAAGATTCTGTTGATGCACCACGAGTTAGATCAACCCTTCGTCAACCCATGAAATAATGGTAAGTTTAGTTATTTGTTTATGTTTGTGTTTAAACTGACTACTCAGGTTAAAAGTTAATATTTGATAATTACACGCTTTTATCACCACTCTGACATGATTTTATGATTATGATTCATTAACTATTTAAGACCAAATGCATTCATATTTCTTCAAGAATATGCAAACTGGTCTAGCACAGAATAGATATAAGAACTCATCCATTCATTGACTTTCCTGTACAAAAAAAAATCAGAACTAACCAAAACAGAATACATATATATGAGTATATTCTCAAATT
Organism: Lycorma delicatula; assembly: GCF_047948215.1. Taxonomy (NCBI): domain Eukaryota; kingdom Metazoa; phylum Arthropoda; class Insecta; order Hemiptera; family Fulgoridae; genus Lycorma; species Lycorma delicatula. The sequence goes on along the minus strand of NC_134461.1, from coordinate 115,327,142 downwards.
TGGAATACCCCATCTAAGTACTCTTCACACTTCAATATTATGATAAATTTTCTCATCATAGTTATTTGATTAGTTTGATACATGTATCTACTTCTTTATATGAAACTGATCGTTTAGTTCCTGCACATCTCTTACAACTTAACATTTTCATTTATTTGCTTTACCTATAGTAATCTTTTACATTTTGCTTCAATTTTTAGCTTTGTATTCCTTCTTCTGTTATTAAATTATCTAGCCCTGTTGTCTTAACATATGACCAATAATTCTAACGAAAATTTTCCACAAGCTTCCTTTCTTCAGTTTAATAAAACTTTTTCATTACTTTGAATTTTATCAGCCCATCTAACGTTCAATATTGTTCTCTTTAATTATATTTCAAACCTCTACTTTTACCCCATAATAAATTTCCACTTGTCCAGATTTCACCGCCATAACGCTTTACACAAATATTTTATTAATTGAATTTTAACTCCTATGTCAGTGTTTGATACAATTAAGTGTTTTTTCTTCATAAAAACTCTTCTTCCTAGTGGTGACCTTGTTTTAATTTTTTCCTTAAATTGCTTATCCTCAGTAATCTTACTATTTAAGCAGTACTATTCTTTAATTTCTAGTTTATAATGTTTATCTATATTAATATTTAATACATTATTATTATCTTCCTTTGGCTCTAATTGTATTACAATTGTTTTAGACCTATTTATTTTCAAATAAGATTTCTCTCTAATCAATAATTCATAATATTTAGTATTTCTTCTAATAATTTTCAGCTTCATTTAAAAAAAAATATTTTTAGTGAATCTTATTTTAATTTTTTTACTGCGAATTATTGTTACTTTCTCTTAAACTAAATTGTAAGGTGGATACCTTGAAAGTAAAAACCATTTGATTATAAAAATTATTAATGTGAACTATTATAATAAAACGTTTTACTAAATCTGTATACCTTAGTCTACATCCCCCCATAATTGTCACCAATTTTGAGATATCTGTTACAACGATCTACTAATTTCAAAATTGCCTCATTACAGTTATTTGTTTCTATTTCACTTCACCACAACGTTTTTCAGTGTTTCATCATTTATGAATCACTTGCTAATTAACAATTCCTACTAAACTAAAAATTTTATAGAAAAATTAGTTCTAAATTTGAGATAGTGTTTGGTAATTTATCACAGTGTACTTCTACTAAAGGTCACTCAGCTGGTGGTGATCAAAGGTTATTCACAATGTTTTTACTTCCTTGTGCAAAGTAAAAGAAGTATTATGATAACAAAAAAATTTGGTTTTCAGATTTCAATGGAAATACCCATTTTGACCTTCCCTAAATCCATTTTGACTAGTTTTGGTGTGACATATGTACAAACATATCTCACATAACTCAAAAACAATTAGCAGTTTAATTTTTATAGATTTAGGACTGTTGTAATATCTAGTTGTGTACCTCCCCTTTTGATTGAAATCGACTAGACCTAAAGAGTCCAAAAAAGCACAAATGGAATTTTTCTTAACTGCAATAATCAGCCCTCATTGAGAGCTTTTCAACGATACCATAAGTGGTACTTATTTTAATTGGTTCCAGAGTTATAACAAATAAAATTTTAATTAATAAAATATTTGGATTGTGCAAGGGGAAGGCACATAAGTTTGAATCTGACTACATTTTCTGCTTTTTTTTTTAACTTTTGTTTTTTAATTTAAATATACTGATCTGATTTATTAATAATTATTTATCTCTGATTGCAAAAAAAAATAATGTGTATATGTAATTTAATAGACAGACAAGGAAGTCATGTGATGTCCACATCATTTTTGTTTACATACTGGTTCATTCATTCTGTTGTTCCAAAAAAGATTTTACACCATTTTAATATATTAATTTTTTTAAAGTAATTAAAGTTAAAAAACATAATAGGTAATAGATTTTTCAAGAAGACCTATTGCAGAAGATATTTTCTGCAGTAGAAGTTATATTGTCCTATACTAAGGTTTCTTTGGTATACATCCTGTATCAAGTTCCTTTGTGTACATTTCCTTTATATCTCTCTTTACAAAACATTATAACTTAAATTGATCCTCTAATGGATAAGTTTTATTTCGTAAAATTTAGAAATAGTGATTTAAATTTATAAAAATTACTCACTTTCTAAATATGACGATTGTCCCAGATTAAGCTGAATCTTTGCCCAGTTATGAAATGGATGATTAGACTAAAGACATTACAAGATATGTAGGACATCATAAAATTTTATTGAGAACCATTTTTAAAAAGCTGACAACACAGATGTAGATCTTTCCCATCACACGGCTTACACACACAAATTAATTTAGTATATCAGTGCTACACTAGTGCTCCTTGTGGTGACAGAAGGTACTATTGGTGCTGTATAACCACTTAGCCACTAGTCTAGAGTATTTTTTGGGATGGGGATAAGATTTTGAAAAAAAATGTTTTGCAAATATTATTACAATTATGCCTAAGAAAAATAAGACCTTAATTAGCCAAAATCTTGAGATACTGAGAGTGACCTGCTCTATGGCCTCACCTCCTTGACCTTTTAAGTTGAAAATTTAATGGTATCAATGCCTCATATATAGAAGTAATTTGACCAAGTTTGGTCAAAATCAGTCTCGTAATTCTGGAAGATATAAAATGATTTAGAGTGCATCACTGAACACACATGAACATACATATGAACACCCGGAAAATTTCCATCTTGTTTTTTGGTTTCCTTATGTGTTAAAGCGTCAAAATCCATTGAAAACCGCACATGCCCAAATTGGACTGATTACAATACTTTTCCCTCTACAGCTATAGCTCTAGTGCTAGACGAGAAAGTAAAAAATGGATAACATTACACTTACGTTACTACATTAATAAAATATCACTAAAATAAGATTGTTTTATGACAATTAATTTCACATCTACAATTTATTACTATGCTTTTATTAAGAGATAAATCACCATATACCTTAATCAATATGCTCTCATTTTCATTTTCTGTTTTGTAGTAAGAACAGAAACAACTCTTTGCACTATTCATTTTGCTTAGTGAAAGTCTTGCTATTAAAAGCATTCAAGAAACAATTCAATGAAACATTAAAAAATAAATGTATGACTTTATTTAAATAAATAGATTATAAAATATATTAGTATTAAACAAAATTTCAAAACTTAATGATTCATCAAACAAGTTAGTTGTAGCATGACAATGAGCATTTGTTAGTATAGAATATAATCAGATAGAAAATTAAACTTAAATATATTGTATGTATTTTCTTTATAATTATACAAATTATATAATCATACAAATTATTTTGAGTACTGGTTAATTAATTAAAGGTATATGAGTTATTGATTAAAATTTCTTCTTTTAGCTGTGAGTTTTTAATTTTGCGTTGTTTTTTATCTTGGAATGCGAACAAGATAGTTTTGTATCATACAATAACTTAATTTATCTTATATTATTTACAAAATAACTCAATAGTTTTTAATCAAAATGGAAAGATAAAAACCCTGAAAACAACAGTGTCACTACAACCCATCAATAAAACTCTGACCAGAGGTAGCTTACTGTGTATGAAAATATGCTTCCAGGAGCTTGTTTTTGAACTATAATGCACAGAACACTACTGAGGACTGAAAAAAGAACTGCATCATTGTTCTGAAAATACCTTCTGAAATTATATTCCTTGTTATAAAGGAAAAGTTTTTTCATTATTTTTCAAAAAAATATAACATCATATTTCATCATGCAATCAACAAGTTTGAGACATTTTACTTATACCCTCTCAAATAAATTTAATAAAATTTTAACTTTCTTAATTTTTTGAAAGCCATTGTTTTTGTTTAATTATATTTATCCACTGTTATTAAAAATAAGATTAAAAGATGACTTTGATACATTGTAATTTTAAATATGGTTCCCTATTGGAACCAAAAAAGAATTTTCAAATATATTTATATATACATATATGTGCATATTTAAATTTTTTTCAGTTAATCCATGGGGAAAAGGGAGTTGATTATGTTCGTAACCTCAACATTCTTGTAATTATCATCACAGTTAGTGCTAAGTATTTTTTCTTTTCGTAATTTTAAAAGCAGCTTTATTGATTACCAAAACAAATAAAAATATATTATGTTTTGTATATATTTATAAATATTTCAATAACAAAAAAATATGATCATATATAGGTTCTAAACCTTACTATAAACAGTATTAGGTAAAATATTTTAAAAAAACAGTACACAGTCACAAGTGTCAAGAGTTTTTATTGCAAAATTAATTTTATTAGTAAATTAATTATTGTGATTTGTATATTACAGTGTTACAAATCTGTAAAATTAGTTTTAAAATGTAATAATTAATTAGATTATTTTAGCCATGAAATGTGCCTAACCAGTAATTTTAAGTTTATATATATATATATATATATATATGTATTCTTTTTTAATAAATAATTTTCATGTTTCTATTTTATTACTGAGTGAGGAATCTTAAAATTCATCACATAAATAAGTATTAAGATAGAATTTTGTACTTTTGTATATAATACATGTATACCTGCATTGATATTTTTTATATGTATAAATAAACTTTTTTTTACATTGTTGATTTCTAAAAACTAAATAGATAATTTAAATTAAATCATTTATTTCTTTATATACCTGTATTATCTATAAAAAAATGAATATGTTGTTTCTTAATGGATATATATTATTGACTGTATTTACGAATAAAATGTACATGTTAATGCTAATGAGTTAATATCGATTTGTCATTTTGTTTTAAGCTTTGGCACCATTGAATATCAACTTAACCTGACCTGACCAAGCATGATTTAATAAATTTAAGCACCTCAAGCCAGTATTTCAGATTAAATTTTTTTTTCTGCTTATCTCTGGATTTTGTGATACAAGTATGTTTATTATAACGTGCAATTATAATATTATTTTTATTACAATATTAATATTAAAATTTATAATATTAATATTATTATAATTATTATTACAGTATTATAATATGAGATTATAATATTATAAATGCATACAGATTGAATACATATTATAATACAAAATATTCAACTGCCGATATTGTTAGTGTTCATAATGAAATCAAAGCTCCAATCTTAATTCATCAGCATATTAGTTGCTATTAATAACTATGTATACATTTATTTGATCAGAACATTTAAGTCCAGTGGATTACTGTTTAATTTAAAACTTTGAGCACACTTTTTTCCAAGTTAGGTTTGGCCAGGTGGATTGCATTTAAAATTTCTTCAATGGTACTTTAAGATTTTAAAAAAAGGTTTATTAAAATTTTTTAAATCTTAAAACTTTTATTGTTTTTTCAGGCTGCTGAATTGTTGTTAATATATTACAAAAAAATCTAAAACATTAGAAGTTGTCTATAACCTTAAAAAATATTACATGAAATAATCAAACTTATTTTAAACATCTTCAAAAGCTACATACTCAAAAGACAATGAATGAAATTGTTTGAATAAATGAATTAACATTGAATGTAGGAAATTTAAAGCAGTTTAAAATAAGGGTTTTTCTAAATTAATGATTTCTTTTTAACAATTATCAATAAAATTAAAATATATTAAAAAAATATTATAAATATTTGATTATCTGTTACCAGTATAATTGTACCATTTCAATCAAACCTTTTAGCAGTAATTTTATTATTATTATTATTATTATTATTAGGTATAGTTAATAATGCAGAGTGAGAGCATGTTTCTTCTCTTTTTTTAATTATATTTCTTATGAAGGCATTGTAACAAATTGTTTTTTATCTAGTCAACATGCCTTAATTATGTGTCTAGAATAATCAAAATACTTTTGATAAATAAATAAATATACCTTTTTTATGTGTAATAATGATAATATTATAACTAATGATAATATATTATAAAAACCAAATTTTGTGTGCTTGTATATAAATATGTTGTTGTTTTTTTTTTTTTTTTTTTTAAGTATAAACTAAACTTATATAATTGTATATGTATAGTATATACAGTACAGTATATACATAAAAGTAATATTATGGAAGTCGCACATGGTTTGCATCAAATCAGAGACTTTCAGAATATTATTATTTTTGGTTATAATTTACTCACATAATATTTTAGACATAATCCTGTAATTTTTAGTACATAATTCTTTCTTCTTATAATTTTTAATAGTTATAGGAGATCACTCATGAACATAATTTTGTTTTGACATTTCATTAAAACAAATATTTTCCATTAGAATATTATTATAACACTGTATAATGTTGTATCTACTACTTCTTGTTTTTTAGTTCAGCACAAATGCTTCTACATAAAACTATTTTTCTGGGAGCAATAATCATCTATCTATATTAGTATTTACCAAACATATTATTATGACAGGAAAAGTTACAACTAAAATACATAGAAATTACAGAGTAAGATACGCTTCACTAAATTTTTCATACCTGGTTTGAGAATAACAGAAATAATTTAAAAAATCAGGGAGCTTAAATTTTAGTTTTTTATTGTATTGACACATAACCCTGGAATGAAAATTTTATGAAGCAAATTCTTTTTTATATACCACTCCTGACTACGAGCAAAAAGCTCTTGTTTGCTCAATAGCTTTTCCTATCCTGTTATACACTCATTCTTAATTCACTTTCTCTATCCTTTAGATAATTCTTTCAATATTTATAGTAAAACAAAACTTTGTGTGTGTGTGTGTGTGTGTGTGTGTGTGTGTGTGTGTGTGTGTGTGTGTGTATGTGTGCACACACACAATTTTTAAATATTAACTATTTATGATCAATTATTTTCTTGTGTTTCAATTTTTACTGTAAGTCAACATAAAAACACACATGATGCAGCAAAAATAAAAAAAATATATGCATTTTGAATCCCCTTTGTTAACCCCATTTTTACTCCTTTTTAATAAGAGAAGAATGATACTGAACTTCTTTGATGTGTGATGAACATTCTGTAGAGAAAATATGGCACAATAATATCTGTAAAATCTATCAGACTTCTTGAACAGATTGCTGTAATCTGTTGTTTAAAGTAAGAACGAGAGAGCATTTATCAAACATGGAATGTTTTTTAACATCAATAAAAAAAAACTACTATAATTCATAAACTTTATGTATGTTTTATGACATTATAGTTATCTTTTTGGTTTTTTATTGGAATATTATTACAATTAAATAGTAACTAATGTAACTTTTCTTATTTAGATATACAAACTAAAATGCTATACAAACATTTTTTTATTTTTAAAATAAAAAAGAAAAATTACAAACATCATTAATAAAATTTATCAATGTTAAAAATTTAATTTTAAGTTAAAATATAAGGAAACATAAATATCTTTAAAAGTTTTTTAGAAAGTTTTTTTTTTAGGGAATATTTTTCTACAAAAATTCTTTGTTAACAATGCTTAACGTTTTCACAAACCTCTGTTTAGTTTATGTGCTGTAGCCTTAACTGATTAATGTGTCTTTTAATTTTACTTCATGAGTTACATAAAATATCAAAATTCTGTTTCGGTATATGCAATAAATCTAATGTATAATTCAGCAATTCATTTAAAAAAAAAATCCTGCTATTTAAATGCTTATATATTGTTGCATTTTAACAATAATTATTGTTTACTGAGCAAGAAAAGAAATATGTATTCTATGTACTTTGAAAATGTCTCTCATTAGTTATTCAGAACAAAATAGAAAATTCTTTTTTTTTATAACTTCAAAACTGAAAAATTATATTTATCTTAGAATCAAACAATACATTGACTTTAAGGTAATATTTTTAATATTGGTGATAATTAAAATTCTTATGTTGAAGATAGCATATTTGTTTAACATAATAATATATGTAGGAAGCCTTAGTTTGTGTTATGTATAAATGTGATCTAATATTACTTTAAATGATTAAGACAAGTTATATGTGTTTGATGGTCACTTGTTTATATCATAAAATGATTTAATGATTGTTTAATTATTCATAATAACTTGTGAAATTTGTCCAACAGTGTAAAAACAGTACATTCACAGAAAATATTTTCATCCTGAAAAATGGTTGTGTACCTAACTGCCATTTGTATCAACTACTAAAATTCAAAATGCATTACCTTTAAAACATTATTATGCATATCATAATTTATTTCTAAATCGGCAATTATTTTTTTCTTACTCTGGATTTATTTCATTTCAACAGAATCTCTTCATTATTATTTTATCTATCTTTTCTTTATTTTTTTTCTAAACCTACATATTTTGGAAAAAGTTATTGTAAATCTACAATAACATTCCTTTAAAGTGTCGGTTTATAATTTAACGCATTATAATTATTATATTGTATATTATTAAAGGGAAGAAAGGAGGAAATTATCATAATTTCTTACTAATATCTTAATTAATCTGCTTATTTCAATTGGATTGTATTTATATATATGATAAAAGGAAACAAAACAGAAATAACAGAAAAGTTTTATTATTTAGCTAATGAGAGAAATTAAAAGAAAAACGGCAAAAAGATAATGAAAATAAATTTTTAAGTTATTAGCGACTTATCAGTGTAAGCTGCTGTACAGGTAAATGTGTAGTCTTGAAAAAATTAGGCCAACCATCCTGAGATAGGTGGTTAATCGAAACCCAACCACCAAAGAACACCAGTATTCACAATCTAGTATTCAAATCCAAATAAAAGCAACTACCTTTGAAGATAAATTAATTGGTAATACATTTTAATTTGAAATAGCTCTTTCATGCTTTTTCATCAATAAATATCTGTCTTAAAAAGTTGAATGCAGATAACAGAATTAAAACAATATTATATTTTATCTAAGTAAAAAACTGTTAGATCAAGAACAGTCAGTAGTCATTGATCTGAAAATTTTGTTTAGTGATCTGATAAAGAATATATAAACCATAAATAAACAATATGTTCTCACCTAACTTTTAAATCAGCTTGAAAACTAAATGTATTTTTATTATTTCTGTTGCAATTAATATGATAGTTGTTTAAATTCTAATTTTCTCAGTTCTGAGTCCAATTAAGTTGAGTCGGATTAAGTTGAGTAACTTAATTAAATTTAAGTACAAGAGCTATATTTATCACTATATATTTCTGTATTTCTATAATTCATTGATTGAACAAGGTCAATATATAATATGCAGTATATATATATTATATAGTATATCTATAATTCCTGTCAATCAACATTATCATTTGAAATTCAGCTGTGGATGTAAAATAACAATGGATCATCCAGTTGATCCTTGGTTTAATTTTTATCAAGGATTTGTAATTTTTAATCTCTTATTACCACAAAAAAACAAAAATAAAAACGATGACTATAACTGTAGTGCTGTTGTAAAAAAAAAACAAAATATATGATATTAATGTATAATCAACAAAAGCTGATTAATCAGTCATTATTTTTCTACTTTTTATATCATCATTATCATTAGATTTAAACTAAATTTTTTTATTATTCTTCTTCAAACAATTCCACAGAGAATGATTTTAATTAAGATTTTGGATCTGTTTTTAATAATGTTAAGATTATGGATTACCGCTGTTTATTTTTTTTGAAATGGAAATGGAAAACACATTTTTTATGAAATGCATTACAAAATTATGGTTCAATACTGATTATGTATAAAATGTATTATAAAAAAAATATATATAACAAAGTGGATGTTTAAAATGATATATTGATTATATATCATGTTAATATCATTTTAAGGTGGTTGTTAAAAGAAGAAAATAAACTAACCTAATATTAAATCTGTTTTTTCTTTAGTATACCTTGTTTTCATTAAGTTATAAAAGTTGATGAACTCTGATGATTGGTATACTGATGAATGATATTGGCATATATTAAATTACAAAACAATTTTTTTTATTTACAAATATTAAAAACTTAAAAAAAGTAAATATTAAACTTATTAAAGTATGGGCGGATTTTAAAATAATAATACAAAGTTTTGTAACATCAAACTGAACCAAATTTTATAATCTTATTTTTTTTTTACTTTACCTGTAAATGTTTACAGTCTTCTTTATGAACATCCTCAGTGACAGGCTGCTATTCTCATATTGCTATCAGATGATGCTACTACAGGCAGTTCTTTTCTTTGTAATATGGTAAACATATTTATAATTTGGTTGAAAAGTTTGTTGAGTTGAAACTGTTGATTTAATATACTATTACTTATTTCCTGCTGGTTTGGTAACAAACTACAGAAAAAAGGAAACTTTAGTTAAGTAAAGGAAAGAGCTATCTAGACCAATAAAAAAGAAATAATAAGAAAGACTGTTGTGTTTAAAAAACAAAAAACTCTTGCACAATTCTATCCACGAAGACAGACTTTTTCCATTTTATTTTGTTTCTTTTTGAGAAAGTATGAACTTGTAATCTAAAATCTAAAATCTTACAAAAAAACCGTAATCCATAGATACTACTACAGATAAAGAAATGTCAAATAAAATTGAGCGTAACTCAAAAATAGTTCTACCAATTTTCATCAAATTTTGACATGCCCAACTTCAGACACACTAATATAGCATATATAAATTTCAATAAAACTGCTCTAGTAGATTTGGAAATTTTCAATTCACAAAATTTTATAAATGCCTATAAATGTTTATATATATATATATATATATATATATATATATATATATATATATATATATACAAAATGAAACCATTTAAATGAATAGTATTTTCGTACTCCTTATACCTCAAAATGTAACAAAAAATAATTTTCATCTCTATCCATTTGACCAAAAGTAATACTCTACTTTTCTTAAGTCAATTCTATAAAGTTTCAAGTGTAAAACAACGAGAAACTAAAACTAGGAAACACAACAAGAAAAGTTGATATACATAAACCCAAGCAGAGGAAGGAAAACATAAATTTATAAAACTCTTCAAGAAAAAAATTAATTAAAAGAAACCAAAGCAAAGAAGGAATAAGTACCAAAGAAATCCGACAATACGTGACAAAATTCTACATCTCTTGAAATTTAACTTAAATTTCTGTAAAAAAACAAGTTAATTATTTTTTTCTAATATTTTTTATGCTTAGTGTATACAGTAAAATTTAGCAATTATTGAGGTGATTTTTCTGTCAACCTGAAAGTACATCTTGAAGGTTTTTTAATATTTTATGTATACAATTTACTCTGAATAAATGAAGTTCAATAAACCTTCGCACAATTAAAAATTAATTAAATTTACTAAAAAAGAAATGTTTAAAAGTTGACGTATTGCTTAAAAATTGTGTGCAAACCTATAAAATGATTTAACTTACTATGCCATAATTCGCTTTTCCCTAATTTTTGATAAAATAAAAAAATATGAATAAAATTATATCTATATTTCTAAGTGTCTATGTTCATATACTTAGAGGAATTATTTAAATTCTTGATAAGAAAGATTACTTAAATTTTTGACATACTTGAATTTGACTGTATGCAGATGAGAAGAATTCTAATGTGAGAACTTTTCACTTAAATATTTCAGGTATGTTAACTGTACTAATTTTTTTTTACAGAAGCTCTCAACTAGGGCCTATTACTGTAGTTAAGAAGAAGTCCAAAATCCATTTTTTTTTTTGGATTCTAGGCTTTTTTGGACACTTCTGGTTATATCGATTGCAATCAAAAGGAGAGGTGCACAAGTAGATGTTACAACAGTCCTAAATCCAAAATTTCAACGTCCTATGGGTAATCGTTTTTGAGTTATACGAGGTACATACGTACGTACCTACATACAGACATCACGCTGAAACTAGTCAAAATGGATTCAGGTATGGTAAAAATGGATATTTCCGTCGCAATCACAATACTTCCTTTACTTCGTACAAGGAAGAAAAAAAAATTTGAAAAAATTAGAAGTTATTAGTGAAATAAAATGTTATGTATTTTTCATTGTAATTGAAACATTTTTACAGCGGTTAATAGTCTATATAAATAAAAATGTAAACGTTCGTTTGTTCAAAATCTTATACGAGGGTTTTTTCAAGGTCCGATCGGTCGCGAAATAAAAACCCACGCAAAAAAATGATGAACCTTTGCGCATATGTGTTGCGCAGCGTCTCTAGTATGTCCTTCAATCACGCCGCGTCACTTCGTTTAATTCTGAACACGCAGCTAGCACGTAAACATGTCTACAACAATAGCATCTCCCGCCAAGTGTGAAGTGTGTGTGGTAATTCGATTTCTTCAGGCTGAGGCGTGTAATGCAGCTGAAATTCCTCGGCGAATAAGTAATGTGTACGGTGAAACTTCAATGAGTGACAGCAAAATGCGACAGTGGTGCAAGAACTTTAAAGCAGGACGTACAGATGTTCATGATGCAGGCGGTCAGGGAAGGAGGCGAGTGTCAACCGATGATCTCGTTGAGCGAGTGGATGAGGCAATTCGAGAAAATCGTCGGTTCACAATTTCTGTATTGAGTGATTCGTTTCCTGAAACTTCAAAGTCAGCTCTCTACACCATTGTGAGTGAGAGACTTCAGTACCGCAAACTGTGTGCGAGGTGGGTTCCCAAGATGCTGTCCGACCATCACAAAACAATGAGAATGGACGCCTCCCTAACGTTTCTCCAGCGCTACCTCAATGAAGGAGAAGATTTTTTGAACAAAATTGTCACAGGAGACGAAACATGGGTCCATTTCGAAACTGAAGAAACAAAAGAACAATCCAAACAGTGGATGCATTCTCATTCTCCCAGTATCCAAAGAAGTTCAAGCGAAACTTCTCCAACAGAAAGTGTATGGTTACTTTGTTCTGGGACCGGAATGGAGTTCTCTTGGTGGAATTCATGGAACGTGGCATGACCATCACTGCAGCCTCATACTGCGTGACTCTTCAACGTCTACAAAGGGCAATTCAGAATAAGCGGAGAGGAATGTTATCAGGCATTGTCTTTCTCCATGACAATGCTCGGCCTCACACTGCAGCTATAACAAAGAAGCTCCTGCAACGTTTTAGTTGGGAAGTGTTTGATCACCCACCATACAGCCCGGACTTGGCTCCGTCCGATTTTCACCTCTTTCCTCAGATGAAACGCTGGCTAGGAGGACAACATTTTGGCACAGACATCGAGCTGCAGACCAGCGTAGAAACATGGCTGAAAACACAGGCGGCTCCGTTCTATGACGAGGGTATTGGAAAGTTGGTACCACGCTACGATAAATGTCTAAATCGGAGTGGCGACTATGTAGAAAAATAGCGTAACTATGTAAGTACTTGTTACAAATAATTTTTTTTTTATTCTCACAGTGGTTTTAATTTCGTGACCGATCGGACCTTGAAAAAAAAATAACCCTCGTATCTCCGAAAGCTCTTCACCGATTGCTTTGAAATTTTGACACAACGTTGTATTTGAATACGCCTGTGTTTTTATATATCTGCTATTTATATACCTAAGATGTCACACCTGTGACTGGTTAAAATATGCTTTTTTTTAAAAACAGTGCTATCTGTTGGACATAAAAGCAACACACGCTATAATAAATATTTTACGATTCTATTTAAATGTTTCCGATATGTGTCCGCTATAGACTAAAACTACTGGACAGATTTACGCGCGGGGTAAGAAGGAAAAATCTAAAAAGGTAAAAGGGAAGAAGGGAAAACGAAATGGAAAAGAAAAAATAAAAGGTGAAAGGGAAAAAAGGGCATATGGTAAAGAGAAGTGGGGAAGGAAAGGGAAAGGGAAATGGAATATGGTAAAAATGAAAATAAAAAGGAAAAGGATAAATGTTAAGTTTTTGAAGTTCTGTAATTTTCATTTTGTTAATATTTTGTCAAACTTTCAAATGTGTTCCTTGTATATATATATATATACAAATCTATCAATAGTGGAGCATTGCCGGGTCTGCTATTTATTAATAAATCAATACATTTAAATTAAAGAAATATGTATGTATAAGTCGAATTCGAACCGATGTGTGCATGGTTACGGATCCGACACGTTCTCTCTTACAACACATAAGCGACTTGAAACAAAAACTAATATAAAATGCTGATACGGACAGCATACTGTGTACGGAGCTGATACGGACTTTTATTTATTTTAATTATTGTTTTTTTATTTAAATTAGATAATGTTAGGGGTAGCTTTATCTTACATAAAATGCGATGCAATGTGGTGCCCACCACAATGTAGTTGTGTAACTGTACACTTTATTAAAGAAATTTTTGAGTATCGTATTTCACTTTCAAATGAAATAAGTAACATATACACATTTTTTGCTGCAGTACATTTAAAGTGCAGCAAAAAATGTGTATAAGTAATTTAACAGTCGTACAAGGAAGTCATGTGGTGTCCACATCAAATTCTTTTTGTTAATTTTTGGGTTGTATGAGCATTGACTTCACAGGTCAATTAGCTTTTGTTACATTGTTAGAAAATAGAAAAAAGAATATCTATTAAGAGCATTTATTTTATTTTATTTTATTTATTATTTCAAATTTAATAATATTCACAAACCTATCATAAATTAATTAATCATAGATCATAAATCTATCATAATTATTTACATGTGACCCTTGCAAAGCAAGGGTAGTCTGCTCAATAACTTGTAAAGATGTCGATTGTATAATGTCGTTTTAAATTTTTAAATCACACGCCTGATTATTGAAATAACTAAATTTTCAAACGGAGATATTTGGGATTTTATCCGAAAATTCGGATTAGCTGGAACACACTCGATCCGGTTGATTGACAATGTACCCGGTGCATGCTAAAGTTAGTCTTCAATCTACTAACACACATCTCGTTTGAATCGGATGATGGTTGCGGATATTTATCCGAAAATTCGGATTCGGTTATTTGATTGAGAGTGACTACATGCGTTAGCCAATATTGTTGGTTACAATATTGTACTGCGGGGTTGGGATGATCTTGGATTTCCCCGGTACGAGGCTGAACATACCAGAGTTCGAGAGAGTGAATTCCTTTCTTGATCTGCGAGTCATCTGGAAGACTCACAGAGAATGGAATATTGTGGCTGGCTTCCTCATTTTCCTCGCTGAAGGAATATAATAGAGTAGCACCCCGGAAAAAAGGATGGGGAAAAAAGGATGGCTGGGGACCGCCTGGGCAGTTGATTGGTCGGAGGTAAGCGTGTTCGCATTGAGCCACGGATAGTTAGTAAAAATAATGGTAATTATTGTTAATGTTAGGTGTCGTTGGAACGACAACTGCACTGCCGAGGGCACGGGTAACCATGCAGCCGTGAGGTGTAACGTCGTTTTGACGAGGACCGTTTTTGAATGAGCAAACATTACTGTCGGCGGGATGGCGACTGCACAACCGAGGGCAGTGAATCCACAGCTGCATGAAAATTCATGCCGAGGGCATGGATTCTCATGCAGCCGTGAGGTATAGCGGCATCTCAACGATGATAGTAAGTGAAAATAAATGTCACGCGAGACGCTGCGATGGAGCTGAGTGAAAGTAGGAGGTCTGTCTGCCTCTCCCTAGTAGACCAAACCGTAGTCCATAAATGAAACCAAGTCAGGGGTATGAACTAAGGAGTTCACTAAGGGAACTAGGAATAAATTTTGTTGTTGCGAACAACATTTTGGTGGTATATTATTTATTCAATTTGCCTCGAATATTATTAGACATTTATACGAAATTGGCTCTATAAAGTATAGAACTAGGCGCAGGGTTCGTGCTTCCGTGAACTCGGTTAGCTAGTTTAGAGGGCAACGATGTAAGATTAGCGAGATGTCCAGATGAGCTGAGTTTTAAAATCACCGATGTAAATGTCTATAGAGTCATTTACATCGGTGGCATCCCAGCAAGGCCTGGCTTATTACTCTAAGATGTAAAAAGTTAGAGAGCGAGAGACAGTTCCCGTTAAAGCCCATCAGTGCTAGGAAAGGGGGATGATGTGGCGACCGGAAGTGTCACAAGACGGGTGTCTTCCCCTACGGGGCTGGGATATATGCAGGGCTCACTATTCACTGTGCCATGAAAGAATGTCATGAAGATTCGCCTACGTGACATTGCATACCAAACACCTATTTTTGTCTGTGGAGCTGATGTAGATTTTCCGTACACGAAATGCGTGGATTCTGTACATTCACGTATCCATCAAGGTGGAACCATACTCATCAGACAATAATCAGTCATCGAGTTCTTCCCCACCTGGCGTTACAGATAATATGAACCACTGACAGAAAGCTACACATTTTCCACTTCTTCTTTAAACACTTACCCAACGCTTATCTTACCCAAACACTTATCTTTAAACACTTGCCCAATATCGTGCGGGCACTACCAATGGAGAAACTGCCCCTGTTGCCCCACTCTAAAGCCGGAACTGGGGACAAATAAAAAGTTACGTAGCATCAGAAAATACTACTTTTAAAATATATGATGATAAAAATGTATGCTTAAAAGCCATCGATAAAACGGGCCAGCAAGAAACAAAAAGCTGTGTAAAACATGTAGGTTTTCGTGGACTCTTCATTTTCGTCTTACATCGGCTGTGTCACAGCTGGACTGAGTTTGACGTCGTAGGCTGTATTTTCTTCTTCTTTCTTGTTCAGCCTGCCTTCCGCCTTTTCCGGTTTTAAATATTTACAGATCGTAACCTTAAAAAACTCATGAAAAGGGCAACACAGGGGAAAGTGCAGGCAGGCCTTTTTGCTCTTCATCAGGCGACTGCTGGGCTTCTTCTTACATCATCGTCGCTATCATCCTGTGGTCTTCATCCTCTTCTGTAAATGGGATAAGGATGCTGGAGGTGACTTACAATTTATATACGTAAAACATTCGCGTACGTGAGAGTGTAGCGGTCAACTTATTCCACGTACTTACCGATTGCATTTTATCAGGAATTAGGAAGCCCGGCTTTACCCAATAATTACTTAAGCCACTATTCAGAAAACAGAGTCTCTGAGTCAGCACAGGGTTATCTATTAACATTTAAGCTTTACCGGTGCACTGACTTTTTTAAATACATCATGCTGTGTTAATGTTTTTCTTCCAGGAATTAAGAGCTTCCCAAAAACGTTCAAGATTCCTAAAAGAATAACCTTATCTAGTCCCAAAATTGGTTGGCATGAGAAAGTTTATCCAAATGAACAGTAAACTATCTAGCCAAACTCATTACTAATGTTATTGTAAATAATAATAGCGGAATGGAACTGCAATTATATCTGATAACACTTCTTTGCATATACTTTATCGATGAGCAATTTAATAGTGAGCTACTGGTTGTGCGTTTCATGCAATTTTTTCTTTCCTTTCCAAGGCAGCAGTTAGAGTGACCTCTGTGGTGGGTATTTTTCTGATTCCTGCCTTTGAATTGGCGCCTTGAAAAGGTTGCTGATCCATGTCTGTCTTCATCTGCCACTTCCTTAGACTCCGATTCAGAGGCTGGAAGCTATATGGGTGAGAACATAATTTTACAGCATGAGGCACTTCATAGGATGGAAAAGAAGAAAAGGATTGGGCAAAAGGCTAGTATTTCTTTTCTTAAAATATTTCAGTAAAATATTAATATTCTAACAAAAATGAGGATACGAATGCAGCAGTAATTGTACTCATTAGGGAGTTAGTAGAAGTTAAAGTTAACAATTAAAGTTAACAGAAGTTAAAGTTAAGTTAACTGAAGAAAAAACCCTTACGCTTGAGAAGAATGTTGTTCCTGAACATCATTATTTTCTTTTAGAGTGCATAGCAATTCTTTGGCAAAAATTGTGGGTTTTTCTTTACTTAAGTTGACAAATTAATTCAGAATGTGTCTGAAATGCTTGTGTTACTGTGATAAAATTAGCTTTCAATTTCAAACTACATTATTAAATAACTGTAGAGTAACATAAACATTTCAGAAACGGTTCACTTTCTAGATTTTCAAAAAATCAAATAATTTTGGGCATTTGTCACAAGATCAAAAATTGAAAGACTTCTTTCTATTGCAGATAACAAACCAAGGAACCTTGTGCTGCTATGAAATATTACTTTTTTGTAATCTGTTTCCACAAATTCACAGAGCTCTAAGTTTCATTACTCTTATTGTATTTATGTGAAAATATTTATACATTTTTATAACAACCACTTCTATGTCCACATCTATGTCCATTTATGTTAGAGAATCACATGCTGTTTGTACTGAATTTTGTACAATGTGAACTGAACAACCCATTGCTGTTAGTGTTAACAGTATAACAAAACTTTTCTTCAAGTGTGTATTTTTTCATACACTACAAAAGATGCAGAGTCAAAATTTGGGCAGTTCCACCTAACACTTCATCAGAATTTAAACGTTTAACTTGAATTCCCTCCTCCAGACTGAAATATCTTACAACAAATGTAACATGTTTTACTTCACTTTCGTTTGAGCTATCCACTGTTACAATTACATAATTAAAAATTTCGGGTCGTAACAGTTTAGATGTGCAGTCTGATGTTTTGAAAGAGTGTTCGTGTCTAGCAGTGTAGTATGAAAATGTAGCTTTTTTATATCATTATTCCCACCTTTGGTTTAAAAAAAAATCTTTAAAAAAAGTAGCATTAATAGCACTCCTATGTTTAGTTGTTTTCACGTAGTCTACAATATCACCCTTTTCTTTATGTGCAACAGAAAATTCTCAATAAACACATTCATTGTTACAGTCTATCACACACACGCGCGCACACCCACCCACACACACCTCTGTTGTGTGGCCAAGCGACTTAATACGTTGTGGCGAGACCGGTAGCTACGCCTCCGTCAAAATCGACATCAGCGTTTGCTCCAAGGTCGGCTGAGAAATGCACAGCCGTAAGAGAATATACAAAAACGTGATATCGAACATAGGTCTAAAATGAAAACAAAAACCCTCGCCAGTCATAAAATTCCCAAACCCCGGACATTTTTGCAACCCCGGACAGCAGTAAAAATCCAGGACTAATGGTAAGCCTATATTTATTGCATTTGTCAGTTCATTAACAGACCTGGATGAGAGCGATGCTTTTGCAACTTAAAGTATTATTCATTCTTGTTTTAATGGTTATTGTTCTTAACAAGTATAGTAGGAATTTATTAAATATCGAATAAATTACTGCATTAAGTCTGAGGTAAGCAATTGAAAAGTTAGTAAATAGTGTTTTTTTGTGAAAAAAATATTTATATTTACAATTATTCATAAAAGGTTACAATTTACTTTTTTGATGTTTATACTTAAGAATTATTTACTCTCGTGGCTTTAAATACTCTTTTTTAGAATAAAACTGCAAGCAGTTTGAGATTCATTACAAGGTTAAAAATGTTAAAGGTTTAAAAAGGCTAAGAATCGGATAAGGCTTCTTTGACGAATTCACAGCTTTTTCTTTACAAACGAAACTTATCGTGTTGCCTCTGTTGGCCCAAGTTTCATCCATATAATATATTCTACGGCCATATTTTTCCCTCATTTTCTTTCAGTTTCTAAAATTCGTGTACTTTTTACGAATCGCGTTTTTACCAAAATCGTCACCTTTCTTCAACTGACCTTTGGGGTTTTGTTTTTAGGATACCGTAATTAGTTTTGTAAATTTATATTCGCGCATCATATTGCACACTGAACCAGCTCCACTTCCATTTATGTTAGAGGTCTTATAAACGACAGCCGAAATAAACGTGGTTGGATTACTCAAATACGCTTTCGTAAGCATTTGAACTGTTTTTCGTACGACTAAAGGGCACTTTCGCTGCCATTTCCGGAGGACAATCGTGCACTATTTTCAGCTGAATCGGTATCTGTATGTTAGAACTTACACACTGCTACCACGATCCAGTAAATTAAAAAAAATTACATTATATTAACACGAGCAAAATAGTGATCATATGAAAAGATCAAGGTTTTAATAGAACTAATCAGACAAAATTTGATTACACGACTGCTGATTGTGTAGCATTATCTAATGAATCATGAGTAGTGAATCGACATTGATGATACGGGTCGTGACTCGCAGTCATGAATTCCCTCGCACTAACGCAACTTTGTTTACTCTTCACTAGATAAGCCAACTGAAATCAGTATAAATGGATTTACAGAGTTACAGTGTAGTAGTATCAGTTTGAAACAGCATTTTGTGTACAGATTGAACAGTGCAAGCTTCAACATCTTCGTAAAATGTGAGATTTAATTGTAATTTTTGTTTGAGAAGCCATGCATTTTTGTGTCGGATTACCATGCATAATCTGTACAATTTATATATGAATTGTACTTAGTGCAATTATAGATGTTAAAAGAAATATACTTGAAATTATAGTTTCTGAACATTTAGTTAGTTTTATATGACAAAAGTAATTGATGCTAACATAAATTATAAATATTTAATGGATTCTTTGTTTAGGCAAAATTGCGATAACGCAATTGAATAGGTTAGGCCTGATTATATTTGGACAAGTTTGTTTTTCTCTCCAATAATTCTGGAAGTGGGAGGTAAATTGTTATATTTTTTTGTAGGTTAAACATTTAAATTTGCATGGGGCTACAGTGTTTGTATTCAGGCACAAACAAGAATGCGTGTTAAGAATTCTGTTATAGAATTAAATGTTACCTACACATGTACACCATGTAACCCATGTGCACATTTTATGAGTACGCTAGTCAATTCAGATGCTAATCCATTTGTGGAGAGAGATTAGAGTTAAGTTGGACACTTGGCCAAATTCATTTTTTAAACAGAATTATAGTTACTACAGAGATGTGACAGGTTATAATAACCTGCCCTTCTGTCCAAACCTGGTTTCTAATATTCAGATCTTGTCTCAAAGTTTTGAGCTTTATCCTTTATACAATAGCTTGTGGTTGGTAGAAATGTAGTGCAGCCCATATAGAGTATAGTTTAAACAAAATAAATTTGGGAACTTTCAACCCCAAATGATTCTTTACATTTAATCAGCACATGGAGGTTAAGGTTTCAAGTAGACTTGAGTATTACAATTGTTCATTTTAATTTACAAGAAAAAAAAACTAGTGTGTACACAAATGTATGTACAAATCTATATTAAATAGAATAAAAGCTTTAACAAGGCAGCAAGATAAATTGCAACAATGATAAACCTTAAAATTTTAACTATGCGTAAAAAATCTACAACCAATTTATCACTTTTCTAATTTACATTAAAACAATTTAATTTTAAATCAGTTACACATTAAACATATTAGATCATGAAATTTAGGTTAATTATACATTTTATAGAATATTAAACATTTTGGCTAGCACATATATACACTTTCATGTTACAAATATAATAAATCATATGCTTCAGTAATGATAAACCAAGTATATTTTATGTTTAAAATAGTGAATGTATAAAAATTTAATTTTTAATTAAATTAAATTTAATGTACATAAACTTTATTGTAACCATAATCTTGTGATTTGTTAGAAGTTGTAAATGACATTGCACATTTAGTAGAGGATTAGAAGAGCATATGAGCAAGATAAATATACAAAATATTATATAATATATAAGATTTATGGCCATAAATAAATCAATTTAAAGAACAATACAATAAAATTTTAATAACATTCTCAATTAGTAACATGTTAAGTATTAACATATTCACAGGTCTGCAATTTTTCAGGACCTGGATAAACCTTTGTGAATTCCAAATTTCCATTTGAGATAGGCAGATTGCACGAAGGAAAATCCTATTTATTTTTCTGCCAGAGATAATGAAGATAGTCTTCGTCTAGAAAGTGTAAATGATGTTGCACATTATTTGTCACATCCATTATATAATCTATGATGCATGTGTGTGTGTGTGTGTGTGTGTTAGTCTGCATATGCATGCATCTAGGTATCAACATTTATGACCATAATGTAAATCACAATTTAAAGCACATTTTAATAAAATACAATAAATTAAAAGTGTAATATCAATCAAAATTGTAATAAGCCACCAAAATAGGGCAAGTAAAGTGGAATAAATGACCATGATATGTTTCATTTGGCTGAAAAGGTTTGAATGTTAATTTTAGATTTTCCAAATTTAAGAAGGTCGTACAAAATATTCTCTGCAGAACAGAAGTTGGAACAATTATCTGAGATATTTGTGTTGGAATACCCCTTCATGAGGTATGAGAGTTGCTATGAATGACTAGTTAAATCATACAATTCTAAATTAATTGCCGTGGTACTGAGGCGTATAAAAAGGGTGATTAAGATTAAGGCTTTGCACTGCTGCCCGCCATGACAAATCATAAGTGGACCTCCATAGTCCATTGCACAGACAGTGGAAGAGTTTCCACATTAAAATGAATGAAAACGGTGATCGTTGAAATGCTTGTTTTAGCATTTAAGACCCAATATCTCTGGTGTAATGAATGATGTGTCTGTGTACCAGAATGTAAAAGACAAATGCCCAGCAGTAATAGTTTGCCTTTGAGTGTAGGATAATAGGATGTTTAACTTGCTAATATAGTGTTGTAATCTACCTCCCATTCATAATAGTCATCTAGAAATGGATCAAGTGAAATGATTATTCTCTGGTTAGAAATGAAAGAAACTGTAAATTTTTAGTTTAATTCACTAAAATGTACATGTCGAGATATGAAAAAGGCAAGGATCTGATTTAATTCCCTTGTTAGATGACCAGCGCACTTCATCCTTTCAAGCAGATGAATGTCCATGAACCTAGGACAATGTTACTGTTGATCTGAATACAAATTCATTTCATCAATATGTATATTCAGAGCCATAAACCAGCTAATTTGAAGCCTTGGTAGTGTTATTTGCTTTAAAGGAGCAACCATTGAAATAGAAGATAATGTTATGAATTAACAGTTATGAATTCTAAGTCAAGTATTATTGAGAATAAATTATATAGGCCCAATTATAATAAAGGAAACAGGCTCAATTAATAGGATAAGCGATAAAACCATTAGAGGACAATTCTCATTTTAGTAAAGAGTCACAGGCTTAAATATTGGGTGGTGAGTTAAGTATTATATTTATAGTTACAAGTTTAGTAGTAGTTATAAGTATAATTAAGTATACATAGTTATTCTTGCATAAAGGTGAATGCAGCAGTAGACAAAATTACATTTTAATTGTTAGTCATTTCTAAAATCATTAATTTAGAATAAATTTTGAATGAGTGTGTTGACCTTGCATAAGTTTAAATTCCATCATTGGATAAGTTTAAAAATTCTTTTCATTTTTGCAATTGATTGAAATTACAAAACATGCAAGATCTAGAATAACAGTACTTACATATTAACGCCACCGTAGCCACAGTTTTATTTAAAAACAAAGTAGTCAATCGGATTTCAGTGGAAATCAGATTGAAAACAGTCCCTTTATTAATTTTAATAAATGGTTATTTTTATTTTATAAATATAATTTAACCAAACTTAACCTATGCTCGCTTCGCTCGCTAGCGAGCATAGGTTAAGTTTGGTTAAATTATATTTATAAAATAAAATAAATATAAATAACCATTAATTAAAATTAATAAAGATACTCAATAAAATAAATACTTAATTTTAAATAAAGCTGTAGCTGCGATGGCATTAATACGTAAGTATTAATACCAGAATAACTAACATTATGTTTATGAATCTTGTTAACCTTTCAAGAAGGATGCTTGTGATGAAATTTAAATGGATTGTTTGTAATGTCCTAGTACTTGTAGTCCCAATACTGAATTGGAAATATAGTACTTATAAAAATATATTGTACTTATTGCATGTTAACTGTAAGTTACATTTCTTTAAGTAAGTTGACAAATGAAATAGAAGATATAATTGATACTTTCAACAAAATATGCAATCATGAATTTATTATCAAATAACTATTGAAGATTTTTAATAATGACTAAAGGCTTCTCTCTTAGTGACAAATGTTAATGTAATTTTTGAAATCTCTTTGAATGTGAATTAAATCATTAAAATGAGGCCATTCAAGAATGTCATCTTTAAACAGTGGTAAATTGATAGGTTGCAATTTTAATTGTTAGCTGTTGCTACACAATGTTCTTTATATTTACATCTGCAAATAATCCAATTCTTGTAATGGAGCCCTTCATTGTATTTCTTAACTAATATGGCCAAAAAACAGTGTTTTACTTTGTTTATTGGCCATTGTGTTTTTAACACTATGTAGATAATGGTGTTAATGTAAATTACAAATCCAGTTTCAATGTAAACTCCAAAATATTTTCGTTCATTCATAATATAATTATTTTGAAGATCACCAATCAAAATTGAATTTTAATCATAATAATCCAGCCTGGAGGACCAAAAAAATAATGAACAACAATTTCAGCAACAGAGCAATTCGTTGGTTGTGTAAACTGTGTACATTAAGTAATGCCAGAATAACTAGTTGTTAATCAATTATTAAGTCATCATAACATTTAGGTTAATTACACATTTTATAGAATATTAAACATTCTCGCTAACACAGATATACATTTTAATGTTAATTGGTTCACCATGTAAAGGGAAGTAAAAATTATACTATTAATGGTTTTAACAATAATTAACACCAGCTGGTTCAATAACAAATAAGAAGACAGGAGATGTTTACATTAAGCAGAGGATAAAGAAAACAAATGAATCTGAACAACTAGTTTGATAAATTACAGAAACTATTCAGTTTGCTAATACTTTTACATAATTTGAAACATAATGTACTTTCAATTCTTCCACCTATACTAAAAATAAAATTCATTAGTTTGTGTTCATTTTATATTATAATCCCCAAAATTTTCTTTGAATTTAATTTCATTTAAAAAAAATTTCAGATAATTAAAAAAACTTTATTTTTACACAAAAAAAATCTCTAAAAGTTGAAAAGTTAGGTTTTATACCAGAAATACTCAAATTGAGAATTTATAGATTTTAACGTATTTTTTTGGTAATTCAAAATTGCTTCTATCTCAAAAAAAAATTTTCATTTAGCATAGTTTGACTACTTATGTTTGACTGCTTTCTTCTCCAAACTGGTAAGGTATTATCATGGAATCTGATTTATGATTTTTTATTTCATTGACCGTGCACATCCTTATAACCAGGTGGTATCCATAATATTTATTCTTTATTACCAGACCCTGCTCCTGTTTTACTCTTTATTCTACTTTTCTTTAAATAGGCATCAATTTGATGTGATTCTGATTCATTTTCTCATCATTATCTTGCATAATGAAAGTTTTGCTACCTTTTAATTTAAATACATTTCATAGAATCATTCTTTTTATAACAGAAAACCATACTACAGTAACTGTTGAAATTTTTTCAGGTAACTTTCATATGAAGTCAAGAGTTCTAAGGTTCAAGTCCTAGTAAAGGGAGTTATACGGATACAGGTAGGTATAGGTTAGATGCAGGTGCAAATAAAAGATGTAACTGGCAAGCCAACCTGCCATGCCAGATGTTAAGCCGGTAGGTGGGAAGGCCTGTTAGGGTAATGTACACTCCCTTTAGAGTAATGTTATACTCAATTGTGGGTCCAACCCATGGGAGGGGGAAAAGAAAGAAAACAAAAAAGGTAGATGTAGGTAGTTATATGGATTTGAATACTAGATCGTGGATACCAGTGTTCGTTCATTGGTGGTTGGGTTTCAATTAGCCACACATCTCAGGAATGGTCGACTTGAGACTGAACAAGAATACACTTCATTTACATTTATACATATCATCCTTTGAAGTAATATCTTACGGTAGTTCTGGAGGCTAAATAGAAAAAAGGTAACTTTCATAGTCTCCTAATTTAGTTTAAATTTTTGTCTTTTAAATCAATATTAAATACTTTTTGCCAGATCAATAATTTATTTTAAGGTTTTAAAATCTCTTCTTTCTTCCATACCACAAAATAAATTTTTTTGCCATTTCAGGATTTCTATGGTTTTTTTTTCAATTTAGAATTTTTTTCATTTAATCTTCATTGCGACTTTTAAGTTCTTGAATTTTTCTATTTAGTTCTTTAATTAACTCTAATTTTTAATTATATTTTCTGGATCAATTTTAATGTCACTCTTCATTTTTTTAGTAACTATAATTAATAATTTTTGTCTGTTGCCATGTTGAGAATTTAAAACATTATACGAGTGATTAAACACTCACTATTTATAATATTAGCAATAAGATAAATAAATATTTCATTTAATTCAATCAGTTGTGTTTTAAGATTGAACATTGTTTTCCTTGCACTCAAACTGGTTACAACTAATTCAGTAATCTAAACACTGCTTATGAATAGCGTTAGAAATTACTAGTATTTAGTTGTTAATTTTTTATTTATTTTTCAAGAAATGACCTTGTTTCATAAGTCCACCAACTGTTCAATCGCTGCAAAATAAACTTATTTTTACATAAGGATTTTGATACCACTCACCTTAAAACGAGTAAAATCTATTAAAAAATACAATTATTTTGGGACTATTGCAAGGTATTACACCTTCTTTTTAAATATTCATAAAACATTTTTAACCTGGATGCGATGGATCCAGTTTAATAATCGAATCTTATAATCCTAAACCTCTGTCTACTTTACTTACTTATTGTTAAGGAGGTAAAGGAGCACTTCAGTAGAGTAAAAACATTTTTCAATTAAAAACTACGTTAATATAAATTTTTCATACATCATTTGTATAATATCATTTTTTCCCTAATCTGTATGTTGCAATCTGTTCAACTAGTGAACAATAAGCTAGCACCCCCCTCATCGATAAATAGTCTGCCTGCAGACGTAAATTTTTGAAAGAGACCAGAACTTACCTCAAAGACTCCGTGATATTTCTGGGTATCATGTCTACCCATTTTAAACACCAACCTGCAGTCTCGCCGGAAGACAGCTTCATCCAAATCAGTGTTCTGCTCCCTAATCAGGGACAAAACATCTTCGTCGGTCAGGTTACGGTCAATATCGTAGACTATAATACGGGGCCTATGCATTCTCTTCGGGTCTGTTTTCAGATTCAATCGCTTAACCACTGTGGAATCTCCAATTGCATGAATGGTCTTTGTATCATCCACCACTACAACTAATCCCTTACCAGTCTGTTTAATGTTCCTGTTTTTAGACCTTTCCAGTCACCCCGAAGGGCAATCTGGAGGTCTTTCTTCAGCTGACTGCTGGACACAGTCAAGCCCTCCACCCTATTAACAAACACAATCTCAGGTTTCTTAGAGGACAGGCTGGTGTTTCATGTCTGCCCCTGACCACCTCAGCATACCTACACAGTTGCATCAGGGCTAGGGCCGGTTTCTGAGCTACAGTTATTTCTTTAGGCAGTGAGGCAAGATTTTTGAAACCCTCGACAAGAGCTGTGAAAGCCACTCGGAAGAATTTGAGACGAGGCAATAATCTTCTCTTGATAGCTGCACTAGTACACTTGACACCCCCCCCCCCCACCATTCAATGAGATGAGGTGGTATGTACGACATATAAGTCAAGTATAGTCTTGTACAGACTCAAGCCAATCATTTCTGAGTCATGCGGTTAATTGAACCCCAACCACCAAAGTACTTCGATATCCACTATCTAGTGTTCAATTCAGTATAAAAGCAACTAACTAACTTTTATTAGAATTTGAACTTCAGAACCATCGACTTTGAAAATCAGCTGTTGAAAATAACTGATTTGCTGTGAGTTAACCACTTGATCAGCCTGGTGACCTGATTATGGGCTAATATGATAATTTAATTATGAATTTTATCATAAGATAGCCGACATTCAGATAATTCTTCTGAGCTTCTACAAATCTACTTCTTGTATCTCTGTGTTAAAATGTTAATTTAAAAAAAAAATATCTTAGAAATCTCATTTTGAAATCTTTAATTTATTTTATGGACAGTGCAGTGTATTCAAGAGAAATAAGAGATTTTGTATTTACCAGAAAATAATTTCTAAGCATTATTTGTTGATTTTGTTTTAGATCCTAGATTACTTGCAATGGTGGTACTTTCCAGAAGTATCTTAGTATATGTTAATAGACATTTATTCAAAACAATATTTAATTTTCTTTTATCAGTAGATATCCTTAGTTATTTGTTGAAATATGTTATCATTTATTTGATTGATTTATAAGTCTTTACAAGTCTTTTTTTTTTTTTTAGTTAGGTTATTATAGAACTAAAAATGGCAGAACCTGAAGAGGAATGTGAACTTCAGCAGTTAGTACCATTAGAAGAAGACCACCGATTAGGTGAACAATATGGACAAGTTACACCTCCAGTTAGTCCTGGTATAAGCAAAATTACTCAAACATCTCCTACATCACCAGTTAGCAACAAAGTAAATCATTATTTTTACTTAATCTCTTTGTAGTTCTCATATTTTGATGTAGTGTTTTAAGTACTTAAGTTGTTTGCTTCATGCCGCTCAACTGAATTAAAAATAGAACAAGACTTATCATATATTATTTATAATTACAGGTAGTGCTTTGTAGAAACACTATCAAAAAATTATCATGTTTTCGTTAGAAAGTTATGCTCTTGTTGATTAATAAGAAGGTACATGATATGTTTTCTTCCTGAAAAAAGGAAGATATCCCTGCTTGCTGAATAATTCTATTATGCACAATTTAAGTAACTATATTTTTTTAAGTTCAATAGAAACATATTCAAATGATTACACTTTTAGTACACATAGTTATGGGAATGAAACAGAATCACTTTCTAAATATAGGGAAGCTTGCCTTCAGAAAATCTTTTTAGAATTGTGATGCAGTTCTAATTTCATTGGATTACTTCGAATGGCCCTTTAATGATCGTTGTATGGAATGTCATTCATTCTTAAAGGAAAAATGAGTGACCCTTCCTCTTATTCTCTTAAAAAAGATGTATTTCATTTTTTTTGTTGGACAATTTTTACCACCCACTGCAAAGCTTTTTACATTAGTTTTCATGGCATAAAAATTTACATATTTTACCAAAAGTTATTTGATTGTTACAATAGCTCCTAACTATCTATTATGTGTTATTTTCCTTGATCATCATTGTGTTCAAATAGGAACTATATATATATATTATGATTTATTATGTTAATAATTATATTATCATTTAATTATTAACATAAATGATGTATATTTCCAGGGTATTTATGTTAAAGCCTCAGAAGGGGGCTAGCTAGGGTGGGCAGAGACTGCTGCCACGACACTCCGAGGTGACTGTGTTTTGCCTAATGGCGAGGACTGGTTGCCTTGGGGGTGTTTAAAGAAAGGAAAAAAAAACTTGTGTTAATTGTAAGTAGATAACTTAGCTGGTTATATCATCACACTAGATGGGAACTACAAATCTTTAATTCAAAATTAAATATGTTTGGTTTTAAATTTTTAGTTATTAAAATAAAACATATAAGGATTTTTCATTTATGAATAAATAATACATCAAAATTAATGAACTGGAAAGTAATTTCAGTATCAAAAATATCATGTAAAATTTAAATCTTTATTTTGATGAATCCATAACAACTTAAACACTTAAGAAAACTTAAATTTTGTTTTTACCAATTATAGAATATGTTAAGGGTTTTTGGTTTAAACTAATTTCAGGGGGCTCAGCTATTAATGGTTTGTATGAGTCATATTAAGACAAAGCCACAATTGGTTTGTAAACTGAGGCAAGTTGTTGTATCATACTTTGTCTTGTATGTTGTCATAATCTCTCTTAATTATTCTTATATTCATTCTAATGTATTATTATTATTAAATTTTAAGAATTATTATTTAATATTTTTTTGTATTCCATATTATTAGTATTACTACATTTCCATTTTTAATTTTTTTTATTGATTTCTTCCAATTCCCTGATCAAAATTGTTGTTTATTTAACCTCACTAATTCTCACTATATTTAGTTCTAGCTTTGTTAATTATGTTTTTGAAATTACCTTGCCTACCACTCTAACTTAACATTTTAACATGCAGCAGTAAAAGAATACTGTACTTTTTATACCTCTGATAGTCTTATGAACAGTCCCTACCTGGAAATTCAATTGGGACACTATTTTATTTCCATAATAATTAATCCAGGTGGACAGTAGAATTTTTAGTCTGTTGATTTTTAAAAAGAAAAGAAATAAAAATCATTTCTTCAGAAAATACACCTACAGCTATTTTCTATTGCTTTCAGCTGTATTCCTGAACTATGTTAGCTTCAGATTTAGTATGAAGACAATTTCTGTCATTAGTTATTGGGTGTGTCAGCAGTTTCTAAAAGGACTGGGTAGTGCGTCCTTAGGAATCATTTCTTTTTTTTGCTTCTCCACAGATACTCGATTATCACTATAATATGTGTGATTATTATAAATAGCTTCTGTGGTATCTGCTTCTCAAAAGCATTTATGATCTTTGTGAGAAGTATGGCAATTTGTTCCCCTTTTTTAGTGATTGATTTTTGATATAAGCTTAAATCTTGTATGTGGGATGGATTGTACATTTTGTATTGTGGGGAAGCATTTCTGATTGGGTTTCAAACTTAGGGCCTTCCAGATAAAAGGCTAAAATTCTGTCATTCCACCAAAGAAGTCAAGTTTATTTTTTAACCACATCTTAATTTTTTCGACCTATCACAAAATGTTTTTCCTAATACTACTAACACCAAACTTCATACCTGTTATTTTCTATTTTTGAAACTAATTATACAAATTTTAATTAATGTTGGACACACTATTACTATAAAAATAAAATTTACAATTGAAATAATTCAAAATTAAACAACAGCATTGGTTTGCTAAGACAGAAACTGATGGTGACGACACACGCTCTTAGAAGTTTATATTGTCTGTATTTGTAGTTGTGATTTGATCCTATAATTGTTACAATAATAATTTAGACTTACATGATGGATTTATCTTTAATAACGGAAGTCACTCAAAATTTATGTTATACTAATACATCTTGATTATCATTGTCTGTGTAATAGCACAGCACCATAAAATTCACTGCAGCATCCTCTTGATCAGAAATTTGAATTATTTCATTATGGATAATATGAATTGATACATGTTAAGAAATTTTACTTTAGTAATAACATTAGAAATATCTTACTTATTATTTAATTTGAATAATTTCTAATTATTTGATTTAACCTAATCTAGTTTTAGTCCTAGTTCATATTTCATCTGAAACTAAGTAGAACGCAAGGCGTAGTAGCGCCAAAATCAAAGATTGGTCGCCATCTCGTGACATCTGTAAGATGGCGGGGAGTGGCCATCATGTGACGTCAGTGGCGCTAGTACGCCAGTGTTATCAAGCTGTCCAGTGTTGCCAACCTGATCTCGAGGATTTCCTGGTCGTGGTGACGATTGCACCGGGAGGCGTCACTGCGATGGAGAGAGGTTCTCGTCGTAAATCGTGCACCGGGAGGCGGTTTCTGCGCGTGTGTTTACGTGCGAGATGCGGTGCTCGACAGAAGTCGACCGTCCAATCGCAGTGCTGGAATTCGAATCGGCGCGTGCCCACCAACCGTTAGTGTGTACGTGCGAACTGGATCGTCGATTCTAAGAAGAGTGGATACGATTAGGAAAGTTTTTTGATAATTATCGAGTCACTAATAAATCGTGTGTGTGTTGATGAAACCGGTTAAATCCAGTTGTGTCTGGATCTGCAAAAGAAAAAAGTTACGAAACGCATTTATGTGTTAAAAACACTCTCCTCACCATTCGCGAGTGTACTTCGACAACAGATTGTGAATCTGACATTGGATTACGTCGCAGGTCTTGGAACCTTCATCCAATAATGCCGATCGACTTAAATTTTATTTCTAAAAAAAGTCTTGCATTACTGTATGGGGGTTTAGTGTTGTTGCATTTCCACACCACCCAAGAGTTAGCAACCGTGGCGCGTTGAGATTTTTTAGAGTGAAATCTCTCCCCAGTAGGCCAACACTCGTACCAAAAAAATGCAAATGATTTTAAATATAAGTTAAAACTTAAGTTGGATACTATAAAAATTACCCCAAACAAAAATAAAGAGAGACTCATAGTTGTGTATAAAAATGTACGTAAAGAAAAAAAATAATAAATGGTTGCATTTCCTCACCACCCAGGAAATAGCAACCGCGGCGCGTTGAGAATTTTTTTTAACGATTGATATCTCTTGTAGAGGCCTACAAAATACTCGACTATATATCTTAAGAAATGAAAACGTCTTCATGATATTTCTTTACAAGACCGGGATGTTAAGTTTGCTAAACACTCCTCACCATTTGCAACATAATCCGATAGTAGATAAATCTGTTATCAGATCATGTCGCGGGCCTTGGAACCACTGCATTCAATAAATGTAATTAAATATAGTTTTTTAAAACAATAGTTAGTCACATTTTTGTATGGGGGTTTAAAGTGTTTTGTTTTGTGTATGTGTGCAATTTTATGATGTTTGTGTAATGTGTGTTGTAGTCCTTAAAAGGACTTATTTAAACATCGTACAAATTAAAAAATTCGAATCAATGGACGGTTTTCTTCGTCTTCTTTTCGTTTCGTATTCTTGTGTAAAATAAAATAAAGAGAAGCGATATGACCTCCTCTCATATATCGATTGGTTTTAACGTAATCGATTTCTGAATTTTCGTTTGTGTCGTACGCCACCAACAGCGGTTGGGTATCATCACCACCGTTGTGAGAACAATCTACCTCATCGCGTGTCCTGAAGAAAAGTCCGACGCTACATTAGCGGTAGTACTCTTCCTTTTTTCATTTGCAGCACAGGTTTACAGCGAGTACGTTATTTTTTCGATGTGACGTATTGAGATCTTTTAACGTCGACGCATTCAACTTCATATTCGACGAACGATTTAATTTGAACGCCTTTACCGTCGTCACCGTAGAATCCAGAAAACAGTACCTGTTTGGTGTGAATAAGAGCGACAGATTTTTCACCGCATTCAAATTCGCAATAATATTTTCGTCCATATCCGAAATCATCGTCATTGAAAATCACCGTTACGATCAAGTTATCACCATTTTTATCGAAATCATGTTCAGATAAATCGACAATATATACTACGTTACTGTGTTTTAGTTTAAAACACAGGCGTCACACGTTGGTCACTGACGCGCACACATACATCTTCAATAAACTGATTCATAATGTTTGCACCTTGAACGTTTCTCAACGAATAAACTACTTCACTCAGTTACGCTATATTTATAAGCCCCCCCCATCACACACAATTACCACACCCTGCTATCAACCAATCAGAACGTCACAACCTCTCCTCCACGATGCGGAAAAATTCATCTGATAGGTCTGGTGATATCCTGACAAGTGCATTTTGTATGATTTGAAGCTACAATTTTTCTATGATACATTTTCAAAGTGTTATTAATAAGCTGTACTGTGATGTTAATTTCTAACATCACCTCTTCGATACCATCAACATCTGGTTGACATACGAATTCAGGACTCTGATGACAACAACCCGAACCTATATCACAACGATGTAGAACGACATAAACCGGTCTGAAAGTAAATCCTTAGAACTTAAATCATTCGAGACTCATTACCGGTACGGATCTTTGTTGTGGTATTTTAGACCGAAAACCTAACGTTTGCCTGTACGTTTCGTAGAATAACGAATGGAGACACTACAGTAATTATAAAAAATATGATGTAACAAAATCTGTACACACAATGAAATATTGTTCTGATCAACCGTTCACGCCGAATGCTGAAGCACAAACGAATTTATTGTCGTTAGCAAACGACTTAAGACGCTCGCGAGAAGTTTTAAAAACAACAAAATACTAAACCCGTTTTTGTTAAATACTCTCCTCACCATTTTTAACACAATTGATAGTGGATAAATCCAATATCATATCGTGTCACGGGCCTTGGAACCACTGCATTCAATAAATGTAAATAAATATAGTTTTTTTTAAACCCCCATGCAATTTATTATATAGGGGTTTAGAGTGTTTTTTGTTTTGTGTATGTGTGTGTGTGTGTGTGTGTGTAATTTTGTGTTGTTTGTGTAATGTGTTGTCCTGAAAAGGACAGTCTGGGAAAAAAGGAGAGGTGACTAGTTGAAATAAATTTTTATATATCCAGTCACTTCTTGTCTACACAAACCACATGGATGGTTGTATTAAATTAAATTACGAGTACAATCTAGACAGAATGTATGACCATATGGTAGTATCGCTGTCCTACGCGAGTAGGGGAGAATGGGCATACTGCATCAAAATCCAAGATGGCGGCCGTCCGCCATCTTGGAATGACGTTACTGATCCCAGATGGCGGTACCCCCGACCCACGGCGATGTTTCAGATGCCAAGGTTTTGGTCACACAACATCTTGTACAAAAATTGAGATCTGTGCTCGATGTGCTAAAGAAGGTCACAATGACACTAACTGTGAAGAAACTGAAAAATGCGCAAACTGCAGTGGTCCACATACAGCCCGCTCCCGAGATTGCCCAATCTGTAAAGAAGAAAAGGCAATTCTCAAAATCTGTACGGAGCAAAAGCTTTCTTTCCCGGCCGCACGAAGAGAATACAAAAAGTTAAATAATTCACGGAACCTGGTTAAACCAGATGTATCTTTTGCCACCGCTACATCTAAACAAATTCCTACAAATGTTAATAATCAGCAGTGCGGATCCTGCAATGAGCTTAAAAAACTTGTTCGGATGCTTTCTGATCAAATAGCTTCACTTACAGCCACTATCTCAGAGCTGACAAAGATGAAGAAAACGTCTTTCATCGCAGTTAGTGAATCCAACAGTGTGATACACACGAAAGTTCCTGCTCCCAAAGTCGTACCGGCACGAGTAGCGACTATCACAGCTGGCAGTAAGCCACCTAATAAGCTCCCCGTAAAGGGAACCCACATAACCACCACCTCTGGGATGTTAACTGCAGCATCCCATTCAAATAAATCTCCACCACCATCACCACCACCATACTGGAGGATATGGTTGAAGAACCAACCACCCGACCCTTGGGCATCGGAGTTCTTTAAAATAAAAAATTCAAAAAATAAAAACCGAATTACCTACAACTAATTTTTATATAATTTCCGAAACTTAATTTTTTTATTTATTTTTTTACACTTATGAAAATTATTCAGTAGAATGTTAGAGGTATTCGGTCCCGCATTGAAGATATTAGAGTACTAGCGCACGCACATGATCATAAACACATAATCATGTGTTTCCAAGAAACTCACCTTCTACAACATGACCCAATTACACTCAGAGGATACTTCTGTGAGAGATACGACTGCCTAGTAGACAGTAGGGAGAGTGGTGGAGTAGCGATTTTCATGAAGAATGGGGTGTCTGCTACAAGAATTCAACTAACCACTGTCATTCCTGCTATTGCAGTAAAGGTATCTATTCCCTTCAAATTGCATAGCTGCAATCTGTATCTCTCACCGAACACTGAGTTCAGTGCTTTAGATGTATCAAATCTCCTCACGCAAATACCATCTCCATCGTTAATAGTAGGAGACTTCAATGCCCATCATATTTCCTGGGGCTCAACCTTCTGCTCCACTCGAGGAAATATGATAAACAGATTGAGACAAGACTTTGACCTTTGCCTACTGAATAATGGATCACCCACATTCATGTCCTTATCAACTGGTACTGTAACTAACCTTGATCTCTCCATATGCTCACCGAATGTGCTCCCTCATTTTAATTGGTCTGTTTGTGATGACTTTCACGGCAGTGATCATAGACCAATTATTATTGGTTTCGGTGTAGACTGCGAGATTAAGAGAAGGCCACGAAGATGGATTGTTGAAAAGGCAGATTGGAACGGATACCATAAAGCATTCCAATCTCAGTATGACGATGAAGCGAACATCCTCGACCAATATTCTTCTTTTACGTCCATGATACTTGAGAATGCCAACAGATATATCCCACAAACATCGGGTAATCCTAGACGTCCTTTCGTTCCATGGTGGAACGATGATTGCAAATATGCTATTAGGGATCGACGGCAGGCACTACGAAAATTTAATCGTAGGCCTACAACAGAACATCTAAATTTATACCGCAGGGCTAGAGCGGTGTGCAGTCGAGTATTCTTGGACGCTAAGAGGAATTCATGGACGAAATACGTGAGCACTATCTCACGCACTACCGTCTACTGTATGGAAGAAAATTCGTGCAATTTTCGGATCACCGAAACAATCTATTCTTGGTCTTATTGATGAAGGAGAACTCCTTTCATCATCCTCGGAAGTGGCAAATAGTCTAGCAAAATCTTTCCGCTCGGTGTCTCTCAGCTCATCATATAATAACGATTTTCAACGTTACAAGATACAAATAGAATTATTATTGTTAAACATTGGTGATTCGGTTGGTGAATTAAACACTCCATTCGTATTTAAAGAATTGTTACATGCACTTAAAAACTCACGGGACACTTCCCCAGGACCGGACAACATTCGCCTTTCCATGCTTTCACACCTTCCTAATTCGGCACTACAACAACTTTTGAATATTTTCAACGGTTTATTCTCCGAACAAGTCTTCCCACCCGGCTGGTCAGAAGCATTTATTATACCAGTACTAAAACCTGGTAAAGACCAAACGAACCCCTCAAGCTTCCGCCCTATTTCATTAACAAGCGTTTTGTGTAAAATAATGGAGAGAATGGTAAACCGCAGACTTACATAATACTTGGAGAAACATGGTTTTCTATCTCCAGAACAGTGTGGTTTTCGACAAGGACGATCTTCTATTGACCATTTAGTGTCGCTGGAAACAGCCATACAAAACGCTTTCCTAAATCGGCAGCACCTCGTCGCTATCTTCTTCGATATAAAAAATGCGTATGACACAGCCTGGCGACGTGGTATTCTTAACACTCTCAAAGAATGGGGAATCAAGGGCAATATGCTTGCCTTTATCCGGGGATTCTTAAATCTCCGAACGGCTCGTGTTCGTGTAGATGATTCGCTCTCAGTTAGTGTCATCGTAGAGAATGGAGTGCCCCAAGGTAGTATATTAAGTGCCACCTTATTTTTTGTAGCCATAAACGATATTACCAAATGTGTGCAGGCTCCTGTCTCATGTTCTCTATTTGCTGACGACTTTGCTATCTATATTGCAAGCCGTTCAACACCTACAGCAGAGAGACTACTGCAGAACACTATATCTCACCTTGAAGCTTGGTCCAGGATTACTGGTTTCACATTTTCATCCGAAAAAACAAAATGTGTAGTTTTTTCTCGGCTACGAAACCCTTCTATTCCGCAAATATTTCTGAACGGTGAGAATATTACTATCTCTACTTACGTTAAGTTTTTAGGTTTATTTTTTGATAGCCGTCTTACTTGGGTCAAACATTTAAAAGAATTGAAAACAAAATGTTCCAAACTTCTAGATATGATGCGAGTCCTTACTAACACCAACTGGGGAGCCGATAGGTCATATATGATACGTTTTTACTATTCCTTTGTTCGCTCCCGTTTAGATTATGCTTGTGTCGCCTACTCTTCAGCTCGTCAATTCGTGCTTAAAATGCTGGATAGTGTACATCATGCTTTCCTTCGGCTTGCCACAGGCGCGTTTAGATCAAGTCCTGTCGCAAGCTTACTTGTAGACTGTGGTGAACCATCACTTTGGGATAGACGAGACCAGCTTTTATTATCTTATTTTGCTCGTCTCAGAGGACAGCCAAATCACCCGGCTCTTGACTCGGTCTTTAGAAATCCTAATCTAGGAAAGTATGAGGATCATCCACGTCGTACTGCACCTGTAGGTGTCCGTACCTGGTGTCTGCTGCAGCATATAAATGCTGACACACCGTCATTCTTTCCTATGTATCCTTGCTCATATCCTCCATGGAGAATAAACCTTATAAATTTTAATTTTGACCTGACTACATACAATAAACAATCAACATCATCTATTGTCTTTCAGCAAATGTTTCAGTGTGTTCTCTCCAAGATGAAACCAGACGCGGTTGTATACACTGATGGATCGAAACAAAACGATACAGTTGGGTGTGCATTTGTTAATAAAAGAACTTATATGTTTGGTCTACCCGGTATTACGAGTGTGTTTACCGCTGAACTATACGCTATAAATAAGGCTCTAAACATCATTAACCCTAAATATAAAAATTCTTATTTGCAGTGACTCGTGTAGTGCTATCCAAGCCTTAAAAAAACTTTTATTTTAAACATCCTATCGTCATTGAAATTTACAACGCAATCGCTGAGTTGAATAATCGCAACACAGAATTAAGTTTTTGCTGGGTCCCTAGCCACGTAGGGATTCCAGGTAATGAACATGCAGATTCCGCTGCCAAAGAAGCATGTAACCAGCCTCCTTTCACCACCCGAGTTGCTACTTCCGATTTCATTAACTATGTAAAACAATTATTAAGAGCAAGGTGGCAAGGTGATTGGACGGCTACCGTTGATAATAAACAACGTCAGATTAAAGATTCTGTGTTACCATGGGACTCCTCATACAGAAAACCCCGGCGTGAGGAAGTAGTTCTCTGTCGATTGCGGATAGGACACACGAGTACCTGTTTACAAGAGGACAACCACCTCTATGCGCACGATGCAACTGCCGCGTGACTGTGCGCTACATACTCGTGGACTGCATATGTTATGCGGCATTGCGTCGTAAATTTAAACTACCCAGAAACATCCGTGGTAACTTGTGTAATGATAAAGAGGGTTTAAACCGGATGTTTCTGTTTTTGCGTAGTATAGGGTTAATACAAAAAATTTAATTACTCTAGTCCTATGTATTGTTTTTGTTATCCGAGTAGCGAGCCTTTTACACTCCCTATCGGATTTTTTTTTAATATATATATATATTCATATTTTGTTGTTTTTTTTCATGTTTTTAAATTCGTCTGTGATATTAGTTGTAAGTTATATCTCCTTTTTTAGTTTTAAGTTTTATTTAGTTTTAATATGATAGTTTTTAACGTAGTTTTAAGTTACATGTTAGTGTTTTTGTTATCCGAGAATGGGCCTTTTACACCCATTCCGGATTTTGCTTCCTGTGATAGTAGTTTTAAGTTTTAATTACTTTTACTTTTACTTTTATTTATTCATTTTCCGGGCGATGATAACGACCAATCGTTTTTCGCCCTAAAAAAAAAAAGATGGCGGTGGTCGGCCATCTTGGATTGTGACGTCCTTGATGCAGTAGCCTGTCACCACCATATTGGAATGTCCCTTTTTCCCTTTGGGAATTTCCCTTTTCCTTAGCGGGATATTTGAAATACTGCAGGGATATTAACTTGAGTAATATATTCGCTTTGAATATTATTTATAATAATTAATTCAAAGGTTGGTACCGCTCTTGATCAGCTGTTGTGTACCGGACGGTTTGAATTAAATAAATAAATAATATTCGAAGTGAAAAAAACTTGGTCGGCTAGGACTCCTACCCTGTCATGACGGGACGCGACTGACTGACGTCTTAAATCAATCGGCTACAGTGACTCCTTGACGTAAAGAGTGAAAAATGTTCTATATAAGCTGTGAATCTTAACGTCATATCAGTCTGTACATTACCACACACACATATATGCATACACACACACACACACACACACACACACACACACACAAGCACATATACATACATGCACACAAACACATACATACCCTACCTACCTACCTACCTACCTATACACACCTACACCCAGGTGGTAGCAACTGTGGCGCGTTGAGATTTTTTTAACGAGTGAAATCTCTCCCCTGGAGACCTACAAAACACTCATACAAAATTATGTTGTTTACTTCAAAAATTTACCACGAGTAAAAACAAAAATTGAGACTTGTATATTATCATTAATATGACAAAGTGTGTGTTAATCGTGTATTGTTTGTAAGAAACGACTACTATCGTGTAATTCCAAGAAATGATTACGCATTCTCAGCACTTTTAATAGCGTAAGTAATTGGAAACGGCCTATTTTTTTATCATAAGAAAGTGGTATCAGTTATGAGCAACTTTGAACACAAATCAAAAAATTCTCTATTTTTAAAGATTATGTAATCCCCCCACGCCATAACCTAAAAAAAGAAACTAATTTATTAAACACTCTTCTCACCATTTGTCACGTAACCTGATAGTAGATAAATCTATTGCCAGATCATGTAACGGGCCTTGGAATCACTACATATAGCAATTGTAAAAACTATCATTTTTAATTTTTAAAAAACATTAATAGTTAGTACAAATTTGCTGTATGGGGGTTTAAGGTGTTTTTTGTTTTGTGTATAATAAATTGAATGTGTGTTGTACGTGTTATGTGTTGTAGTCCTGAAAAGGACTATTTTCCTATACCTCTATCGTCTGCTCATTTTTAATTAAATACCTATTCGAAAACGACATTGTAGGTTTTCCCTACAATCCCCTTGAATATTAATTTTGTTTTATTTGCCACTAGCTGGTCAATCTCATCGTTGTTTAGACGATCGGCGAACCGCTTTGGTAGAAAAACTACGTTCTTCATCAGCATCATCCCCTCACGTTGAAGGGTGCACGTAATACAGTACCGTATTTAGTAGTCCATCGATTCATTGATAAAATGTCGTATTTCTTCTCGATAATTAATTCACCAACAGTTGTGATTTGATAGAGTTGGCTGGGTGAGGTCTTTGCATTATCTTCTGAATAAATGTTTGCGACATATTGGCGTATATGGTGATGACAACGATGATAATTTGTGTAGTAAGTGTTCAAGTCAAGCGACAGCGATGGAATGAAAAAACTAACTAAGACGTACCCCTTTCATCCATACAAGACCATCGTATCCCCTCCTACAATGCCTACGTATCCAGTCGACCTCGAACATGTTTGAACAGGAAAACTTCCATACACAAACGACTATCTATAGTTTGACCTTGACGTCACAACCGTCTAAAGTGCCACACCCAAACCGACTTTGAAGCCACGTGTTATTTTACGAATAACCTTGAACAGTGTTAATATCGTTTAATTCTAAGAAACGATCATGCATACTCAGCACTTTTAAAAGCGTATATAAGCGGAAACGGCACATCCTGTAATTCTAGAAACTTGTCGAGATGTTACTACTATATGTTAATACCAACAAAGGTCACCGAACATCGCGTTTAATCAGATGTAGCAACGTCCTTACATGATGATAGGAGAAATAACCAAATCCAATGCGGCTATGTCAACATCCCCATCCTGAAACTGTACTTATTTACTAGTTGCATTTCCACACCACCCCCTAGGAGGTAGCAACCGCGGCACGTTGAGATTTTTTTTTTAACAAGTGAAATCTCTCCCGTAGAGGCCTACTATAAAACACTCGAACCGGTTTTTATATCGTTTTTTCTTGCTTGTCATATGTTAGACAAATACCATGTCTAAACTTAATTTTAAATCTTAAGTGACACCACCGTTGTCGTCATGGTCATATTTTACTCCGTAATAATTTAGCTTCATCGAATGATGTCGTACAACAGTCATTTCTTCTTCGGTAAATTTGTTTGTATAGCTCGTTGGTAATAATAGGTGAAAACAATACGGTTCGTTGTCAGAATCGGTGTCGTATAAGTTGACACAAATGCGAACCTCACCGTATGATGTATGTATTTTTCTCATGTCCAATAATACATAGTCAATACCGATATGAAGATCGGTTAACCTCTTTATTGGTAACCGTTTGAGAAAACAGTCTTGATCGTTGAAAACGTTAATAAATAATAAGGCATCCATCATCATACTGGCAGAGCTCATGCACTTATGATCGACTGCAGTGTAGATACTTGTCATTCACCTTCCCCTCACCCCTACCGCTCTTTTCGGTAAATGTTTAAAAAAATAACCGATAGAGTTCGGTTTCATCGATAACTCGGCAAGCCAACGACAACGATGTTAGCTTTTCCCATAGTAATTCAAATTTGTTTTTGTGTAACAGCGCTTTAACTTTCATCATGTGTCCAATAACCATTTCGCAGGAGCACAGGTATTCGGGTAACCCTCGACCGCAATATTCGAATTTATAACACTCGATTACATGACCGACATATCTGACATCATCATCATCATCACAGTGTTCGACAAGCATCATAAAACAATGTTTACACATGTATCGTGTTACCGATTTTAATTCGTTAACCAATTCGGTAAACGTTTTCCCGATAATCATTACTATAAATCCGATAACCTTTTGCACAGAATCAATATGTCTTTGTAACCGTCCAATGTGCGATTCTATCGTCTAACTTGTTTAACTTTTTATCCAGAAACTTACGGTTATCACACTCGCTCACAACAATCCAATCAATGATGCCCGGTACCTCGCATTCGATATCCTCCACGTTAGTCCTGTATGGTAAACCTAATAGTAATGTATTTGGTAAAGTATCGATCACCGTAATTATTGATGTCGGGTACACTACGTCGAGAATATTCTTTATATGAATTAGGTCCGCTATCGGTCCGCCTGGTAAGAAAGACACCAACCATGTGGACACTTCCGTCATCTCGACTTGAATGAAGTGGTCTGTTGCATAACCGTCTTTTAACATACCCCATCCCCATTACCCATACGATGTCTACACATACCATCAACAGTATCTATCTTCAAACTATCGAGATATTCTTGTAACCGACTGTGAATTTCATCATAGGTCGCGTTATACGTGAACACCAATCTAACCGTATTGAAACGATCTAAATAGTCGTACTCAAAGCGTGCAGGAACGCCGCGTTTATAATTTTAATCAGATATCGCAACGTCCTTACACAACGATAGCACACTAACCACACTGATGTGGCTATATCAACATAAATCTTTAAACTGTACCTATTTACTAGTTGCATTTCCACACCACCCTGGAGGTAGCAACCGCGGGGCGTTGATATTTTTTTTTACATGAGTGTTATCTCTCCCCTAGAGGCATACTATAAAACACTCGATCCGATTTTTATATAGTTTTTTTCTATTTTATACTCTTTTTCTTGCGAATGATTTTATGTGATCCA
Organism: Lycorma delicatula; assembly: GCF_047948215.1. Taxonomy (NCBI): domain Eukaryota; kingdom Metazoa; phylum Arthropoda; class Insecta; order Hemiptera; family Fulgoridae; genus Lycorma; species Lycorma delicatula. The sequence goes on along the minus strand of NC_134461.1, from coordinate 115,284,213 downwards.
CAAAACAAGCATAAATAATATTCCCGACATTAAGCCAAGATGGAAGGCTACAACTATAATTGAGACCTCCAACCAAAGATGTGGTTTGATCATTTACAGCGACAGCCCTCTTCGAGGTACGATAGACTCTAATGACAGCGGGATGTTTTCCTTGATGCATTCCTACATTGTGGTAAATTGTGCGTGTTAATCGATTTGTTGAACCAACAACATCTTTTGCACAAATCGTAAAAACTGTTCTTGGCCAATTCTTCTTTGTTGTTTACTTTTGTATTTTCAAACGATCCGCTTCTCTGACCAGATCTAACGGCCTTTTACACAATTTCAACCACTCCGTGTAGAAACATCCGGTTTGTAACACACATTTTCCGCTTGGGTGTAGTTTATGGTACGGACAGGTTGCGATGTAATTCGAATTCGGCTTTGGTGCGTCCTCTTGTATCATTCGAACATCGTTATGATATCGACGCAAAAATTCAGATTTCTCAACCCCTTTGTGTATATTGTAGAGAACTGTAAACAAATTTTCTTCATAACATCATCGCTGTATACAACGTCACCGTACTCCCAATCTATTTTGTGATAATTTCTTTCTAACCAAGCGGCCATCCGCCTGTATTTCGATTTCAATTCAGCGCGCGGGTACGGTGAACGAAAATGTATGATCATGTAACATCCGCTGTTACTGACAACAGCGAGTTCTTTAAATATAAACTCACCTCGATTGCCGAGGAAGCCATGATACTCGATAACTCCTTCCATGACCGTTGTGCGAATGCGAGGTCAAAGATCTAAGTCCCCTTTATTATATCAGCGTAGACGTGGTGGGGGTAACCCCCTCCACGTTTTATTCTGAAAATCCATCATCATTATGTAAATTGAACGTTATGTTAATGTAGTAACATCAGTCATCATCATGTATATGCAACGTCAACATAACTTTATCGTTATGTTAACGTTATGTTATCGTTATCTTATCGTTTTGTTAACGTAACGTTATCGTTATGTTAACGTAACGCCATGTTATCGTTATGTTAACGCCATGATTTCGTCATGTTATCGATATGTTAACGCCATGTTATCGTTATCTTGTCGTTATATTATCGTTATGTTAATGTAACGTTATATTATCGATATGTTAACGTTATCTTATGTTATGTTATCATTATGTTAACGTAACGTTATCGTTATGTTATCGTAACGTTATGTTAACGCCGTGTTATCGTTATTTTATCGTTATGCTAACGTTTTGTTATTGTTATGTTAACGTAACGTTATCGTTACGTTAGCGCCATGTTATCGTTATTTTATCGTTATGCTAACGTTTTGTTATTGTTATGTTAACGTAACGTTATCGTTATGTTAGCGTTAACCGTATGTTACGGTTATGTTAACATTGCATGTACATGACTGATGTTACTAGTTAACATAACGTTAACGTTAATATAACGTACAATTAACATAATTATGATGGATTTGTAGAAGATAAAAGTAGAGGGGGTTATCCGCACCACGGGTGGTTGGGCGAAAGTGAGGGGATGTAGGTGTGTATAGTAGGTAGGGTATGTATGTTTGGGTGTGTGTATGTATGTATATGTGTGTGTGTGTGTGTGTGTGTGTGTGTGTGTATGTACATGAGTGTATGTATATATATATATGTGTGTGTGTGTGTGTGTGTGTGTGTGTGTTTTAATGTACAGAGTGATATGACGTTAAGATTCACAGCTTATATAGAACATTTTTCACTCTACGTCTGGGAGTCACTGCAGCCGATTGGTTTAAGGCGTCAGTCAGTCGCGTCCCGTCATGACCGGGTTCGAGTCTTAGCCGACCAAGTTTTTTTTCACTTCGAATATTATTTATTTTTTAAATTCAAACCGACTGGTACACAACAAGCTGATCAACAGCGGTACCACCAACCTTTGAATTAATTATTATAAATAATATTCAAAGCGAATATATTACTCAAGTTGGTATCCCTGCCGAATTTCAAATATCCCGCTAAGGGTATAGGGAAATTCCCAAAGTAAAAAAGGGACATTCCAATATGGTGGTGATAGGCTACTGCATCAAAGACGTCACATTCCAAGATGGCTGACCACCGCCATTTTGGATCAGTAATTTCATTCCAAGATGGCGGACGGCAGCCATCTTGAATCCAATATAGCGGACGGCCACCATATTGACGCCATCTTGAATCCAAAATGGCGGACGACCGCCATATTGGATTTTCATGCAGTATGCCCATATCCCCTACTTACGCATGTGCTCAGACATATTACACATCGTAGCGTACTGGTCAAATCTTCTTCTCGTATAACACCTCGTTCTACTGCGCATTTTGATTCTTTAATACTTCGCTAAGTGATTTTAAAAGGGTGTGTGCACCCTTCTCACTGGCGGTAGAGCGCCGCACTACGTTCCTAATACTGGTAACCACTTTTGAGTTAGCAAGTTCGATTGATACTCTCTCACTCATGTTCGTTTAATGTATAGCAGTGCTTTGAAATGAATGTTGTAGCGAGTAGTGACAAATATATATATACCTTATCAATGCGGTGATATAGACTCTGTACTTCCTGTTATTTCCCACTTGCTATTTTTACACAATTAAATAAGAACAATGGTTACGTTTCCACACCACCCACGAGGTAGCAACCGCGGTGCGTCGAGATTTTATTTTACATGATAAAATCTTTTCCCAAAAATACTGTAAAACAATCGAATCGTTTGTTATATTTTTTTCTTGTAAATGTTTGTAAGTGATTCAATGCAAGCATAAATAATATTCCTGGCATTAAACCAAGATGGAAGGCTACAACTATAATTGAGATCTCTAACCAAAGATGTTGATTCATCAACATCTTGCAGCAGACAGCTCTGCAGCGGTACTCGACGTGGAACAACAACAAACGAAAGCGGAACGTTTTCATTGATGCAGTTTTGTCAACGAGTTGAGTGGTGATGCACACCCATCCTTTCGTTACACCAACAACATTTTACACACAATTCGTTAAAGGAATAGTAATACCGTTCAATTCTTCTTCTTTGTTTTCCGCGTTTGTTCTCAAACGATCGCAATCGATCGGCTTCCCTCACCAGATCCAACGGCTTCTTACACAACTTCAACCACTCCATATAGAAACAACCGGTTTGTAACGCACATTTTCCACTCGTCTTGTGCACAGGACAATTTACGATGTAATTTAATTTCGGTTTCGGTGCGTCGTCCGGTATCTGACGAACATCGTTATGAAACCGAAGCAAAAATTCCACTTTCTCCAGCCCTTTGGTGTGTATCGTAGCGAACTGCGGACATAACACCTTCATGATATTGTCGTTGTTAACGGCTTCGCCATAATTCCAATCGATTTTGTGAAAATTCCCCTCCAACCATTCGTTTGTATTTAGATGTCATCTTGGACTTTGGGTACGGCGAACGAAAATGAAGAATCAGCATCCATTACAGACAACGCAAGTTCCTTAACTACAAACTCACCTCGTTTGCCGAGAAAGCCGTGATTCTCGATAACTCCTTCCATGACGAACGCTCATCCGTGTATGAAGTCTGCTATGTGTAACCGCTGACGATTTCTACGAAATCACTGTTGGTGGTGGGGGATGCCCCTGTGTTCGTCTCCTCCCGCTTACGTCTTCTTGGTCTTAGTGTTCTTTTCAACTAAAGAAGGTTTTATCATAAAATTTACTATGTGGTTTTTATTTTTGCGGATTTTCGTTGGTTTCGATTTCTCCACCGTCGATGTTGTTGATGTCAACGGTTTCGTAATTTCGGGCTCGTTTTCGATTATGTAAAGTTTCTTCCATGAATAGAAACGATTCAGTGTCGTCTGGCGAATAAACACCTCCTCCTTCCATGACGGATGCTCAACTACTGATTTGTGTGCGCAGTCGGATTAAGCCTTTTTATACTTTTAAAGTAGAAGTAGTAGGGGTATCCCTCTCCACCTTTTCCTCTTTTTCCTCTTCTATTAGGTCATCATAATCATCGATTGGGTTAGAAAACGATGGGCTTTTTATACGGTGTGCCTCTGACGTTGGTTGTATTAGTGGTAGTGTTAACTATTGGTAACATCGTTGACGTGATTGTTATCTTCAATGCAGGCATCGCTGTCGTTGTTGTCGACAACGATGACGCGACATTACCTTTTTAAAGTAGACGGTGATACCGATAACAGCAGCGGTGGTGGTTGTGTTGATTGAAGATAGTGTATTAGTGTTGGATGAAGTGTAAAAACTCGTCACCGTATCCACCACTGATGATGTTGAATTACACCATACTGATGGAATTTTAACCGGTGGTGACGAAGTAAAAACAACTACACAACTAAGCGGGGTCATCTTCGGACACGGTTGCTGCTGTGAAAAGTCGTCCAATAATACCGCTAAAATTACTTCAACTGCAGTACCTGTTTTAAATGTGCTCAATATTAACATCCATAGCTGAAACCGTCGCCATAACGATATCGTTTTTTCTCGTTTCCTTCATCTACTATAAATACTTCCCGCATTACATAACCTTTTTCACTATTCCTGTAAGCGGTGTGTACGTGACTATAGTATCGTGAATAATGAGACTACCCTATTGGCTGGTATATTTTTTTTTAGTTTCAAAATCAATACGACGTCGACGGTGCCCGATTTAAGCGATTCGTTCTGCTTGGAACAATCGACAACGATCAACGGTACATGATTTTGAAAATCTGTTAAACTGTAAGCAGGACATTCATCTTCTGGTGTGTTGTAATAACAAGAGCGAAAGCTGAAAAACATCATACATCATATTTACATCGCCTTGTAGATTATCGTTCGGGTAGTACTGTGAATTCAAATACAGTCGTACGTTTACCAAGTCGCACATATCGAAATTGATTAGAGTCTGTGGGTTTATCCTTCCTATCTGTCTGTAAACCGAATATCACGTATCTCGGTTTCTCCGTTTGTGGACACGTTTTTAACGTCCATGAATGTATGTTTGCGGTAGAGCCGGATACTCGTGTATCTGCCATGTGCGAAAAGCAACGGCCAACGGTCTATCTCTTTCTACTATATTCAACAAATGCAATCTCATCGTATCGGTGACATGAACATATGAAATTTCCCATGCCACTTTTATTATCTTCAACTTGGAATCAGGCGCCTCTTTAGAAGAAACAAGCGCGTTTTCGTCGCTGGAAGATCTAAGCAAAATTAACTCCTGTTTCACGTTCAATATTATGTGTTTATTGTCTTCGGCGAATCCTATCAGTATACGCAGAGGCACGTAGAAGCAAAAACCTTCCCGTCTTTTCGTCTACATTTAATTTATCCGTTGTGTTAAACTTCCATCCGTAGTTCTCCAAAATATTCTATTCGCTTTTACGCAAAAATAGGATATTTTTTATCGTTATTCCCAACTTTTGTACATGACACATTTCTGTACCGTTTATCTCGTATCGTATCCTCGAACAGAAACGGTACAGCATTGTTGGTCAATGACGATTCCGCCGCCTTTTTATCGCCGTTCTTGGTAGTCAGCGTACCTTCTATCATCAAAAAACTTTTATACGGTAACGTGTAAGCATCCTGTTGGTGTATGGGTATCCGATTTTCATCGTTGTTGTTATAAGTCGACGATGCGTACGGTAGATGGGTGTGATATTCATATTGGGTGATCGTGTGGTCGAAGGAAACACTTTCATCGACGTCCAGCATATCCTCTGTTGCCATTGCGATTTACCACTCTAAAACCGAGTTTGCGAAGAAATATCACGTTCTGCGATGTTAACGCTCTGGTGTTCAAACGTCGACGGACCGGTTTGCGTACCGTTCCGCTGCTATATACTTATTGTACATTAGTCCCATTTGTAATCTTTGTCTTAAATGTAACCTCGCAGTTATGGTTTCACCGCGGAAATTTATTAGTTATCCGTTCTGATCGGTAAACTTCAAAGTGATTTCGTTTATGCTTTTTGTATTCACCGGTAAGTATATTATATTCTTTGGCGATTCGATTATCTTGAAACCGGGCGGCACACTTAGCGTAAATTCGTGCAACACGTGAACTTCTGATTCGTTCGTATGGGAGCCTCTTATAAGATTGCATTCGACACGTACTGTGTTCACGTTCTTAATGACGACCGGTCTCGATGACGTGTGCCATTTATTCGCTGCTAGACGCACCTTCTCAAATCCCAACAGCGGTGCCCAGCTATTTTCGGACGTTAGGTCAATTACGGCGTCACATTTTAGCGTATTGTTATTCGGACGCATAAATAAGGTTATTCCGTGTTTCTCCTTTAATTCGTCGCTTAATGTTTTCGCTATATCATCCACTTTGTAGGAACCGGTCGGTAGTGTCAATCGGACATTTTTCTTTTTAACCGGTAAAACGGTAAAAGAGTTGTTGATCCCGTTTTATAACGGTGATAGATACGCAGATAACAGTGTTTATACGCTGTCTGGTTTGATAGTTGTTGTTTATTGCCCGGATAACTGCCGGTGATACCATTTCTGTTTTCGTAATATCTGAAACAAATTAAAATATATTATTATTTTATTGTATTATATTCTTATTAATGTATTATCTATTCTTATTTTATTATATTCATTTTTTACGTAAAAAGTTATTTAATAATACCGTACTGTCCCATTAAAACTTACCTTGCTAATTAAGATGAAAAGATGATCTCTCTACGATCGATGTATTCACGTTCAATAACAGATTGCGAATGATGAAATCACGCGAAGTTTTTCGCCTATATCCAGACACAACTGAATTTAACCGGTTACATCAATGCACATGTTTGTATTAATGACTCGTTAATTATCAAAAAATCTTCCTTATCGCATCCACTCTTTGACTCGACGATCCAGTTCGCACGTACACACTAACGGTTGGTGTACATGCGCCGATTCGAATTCCAGCGCTGCGATTGGACGACTTTAGACCGCGTCGGATGGAAGATGCTTCAGTCCAGCGCCGCATCTCGCACGGTAAACATTTTCGTCGCTCCGCTGACGCACGCAAACGCACGTGCAGACACCGCCTCCCAGTGTACGATCTACGACGAGAACCTCTCCATAGCGGTGACGCCTCCCAGTGCAATCGCCACGACAACCAGGAACGTCCTCGAGTTATGTCTAAATTTTTATTCACACCCACTCACACATACAGACCACTGTAGCGTTAAAACACGACTACAGCGACGGTTACAGACACCAACAACAACATTAAAAAAATGAACGACTTACATAGAACAAATTTCACTCACTCCGACGCTCATCGTAGCCGTAGACCGTAGCCATCTTAGACCGTAGCCGAACGGTCTAAGGCGTCAGTCAACTTCAACCAACAACCAACCGCCGTTGGTTCGAAACCTAGCCGATCCACATTTTTTTTCACTTCAATATTTATTTATTTACTTCATTTATTCTACCACCAAACACGTCACACTAACCTTTGAAATATTACTTAATTTATTCTTATTCAATACAATCAGGTTGGCAACACTGGGACTACCAACACCACTACAGCTTATTATCAATACTACCAACCTTTGAAATATTACTTCATTTATTCTTATTTAATACTAACAACTACGTTGGCAACACTGGGACTACTAGCGCCACCGATGTCACAAGATGGCCACTTCCCACCATCTTACTGACGTCACAAGATGGCCGACGGCCGCCATCTTGGATTTTGGCGCTACTACGCCTATTTCCGTACTACTGAACTGAATATCACTTTCAATGTTGGAAATGGTATTTTTTTACTTTATGGATTCTTCACTACTGCCAGCTAAAATCTTTTTACACTTTCATATTTTGATTTTATACATGTATCATAACCTTTTTTGTGAATAGTTTATCTAGATTATGAGAAAGTGTATCCAATGCCTTACAATAAATTGTGGTTTTGTAAGATGTAAATTTTTACTTTTAACATATTTCAAAAGAGGAGGTTCCCATTTCAACTTGTTCAACCGGATTTTATCAAGTTTAATTCTCATGTTTCATCAAATTCACTGATTTTTTTTCTTCTTTATTTTGTACAGGCTTCTTAGTGTTATTCTGTTAGATAGCATAAGTGGGAGTTTTTAAAACAAAAAAATGACATTATTTTTGCATACAGTTTGAAAATATTTTTTGTTCGTTTGATGATATTACTTTATGTGAGATTATTATTGCAGAAGAAGACATAGTCTGATCTCATTTTGATATCTGGAAAGTTTTCACTTTGTTTGAAAACATTGCATTAATGTGCCCTAAATTTGAAACAAAAAAAAATGCCTTTCATCATGCCAAAAGGCAGAATTAGATTTCACCGGTGCTAAGTAGGGGATAAAAAGATTTCCAACTTAAAAGTTAAGAAAAACTTCAAATTTACTCAATACAACAATGTTTGCATGTGAAATAAAGTTTCACATGTTTAGGATATGACGCCCCATCTTCTTACAATTCCACCAACATTTTGGTTATCCCTTGCCATAAGAGTTGGACATATCAAAAATTGTTTCAGACAAAAGTTTTAGGTAATGTTTAGAGGATAATGACCACTTTAAATCAGTTTGATACTGTGCTTATTAAGGGAGATATGATTTTTTTTGTCTTTGAAATCCCATTTTTTCCACCCTCTTGGCCAATGGTTGGTGATATTAAAAAAACTTTACTTAGATAAATTTTAGGCCCTTATCCAAAGAATAACAGGAACTTAAATGAATTTGATATTTTACTTAATAAGAAAATTATAGCGTTATTTTGTTTTTTTTCGAAAAAGCAAAAATTTTCACCCCCATGGTCTAATTTTGCCCATTAATAAATTCGACTGAGATTTTGGGTCATTAGATTTTATGTATCAATTTGAAAGAGATTGGCGCAAAATTATGGCAGTTATCATGCCCACAAGAAAGTGAAATATATTTATATATATGTATGTATATATAAACTTTTGAACTGATGGTGGTTTTGGGATCTGGGGGATGTAAAGCGCAAAGATATGTCAAAATTTTCTGGAAGTTGAATCAGTGTACCCATTACAATAGGTAGCTTTCTTGTGAAATCTACTAAACATTATTAAAATTTGTATCAACATAGAAACCTAAAGCAAACAAGCTCTTAATAAATGAATGTTTTGTCATTTATTATACTGTAGGACTGCTATTCTACACCCTATGAATAGTACAATAATATACATTCATGAAAGCGGCATTGAACAATTAAACTATTACTAAAACTGCATACATTTTTTTTTCCAATATATGTCATAGAGTTCAAATTAATTGCATAGATTTATTGATATGAAAATCAGTTTTATTTTTTATTGAACAGCAATACTTTTTATAATCATTTTAATAATAGTTGTATTCCATATTTATTTTATAAGAATTTTGGTACTTACGTATTAACGCCACCGCTGCGGTGGCGTTAAATAAAGCTGTAGCTGCTACAGCTTTATTTAAAAACAAAGTAGTCAATCGGATTTCGGTGGAAATGAACAGTCTCTTTATTAATTTTAATAAATTGTTATTTATATTTATTTATTTTATAAATATAATTTAACCAAACTTAACCTACACTCACTTCGCTCGCTAACCTTGACTAACTAATACCGTAATTTTTTGAGTATTTATTTAATAAATTCAGTAATTATTGCAATTATTTATTATTTAAATAATCAAAACACTCCTGTTAATTAGTCAAGGTTAGCGAGCGTAGGTTAAATTTGGTTAAATTATATTTATAAACTAAATAAATATAAATAACCATTTATTAAAATTAATAAAGAGACTGTTTTGAATCTATGTTAAACTCTATATCGGCCCATTTTCCACCGAAAGCCGATTGACTACTTTGTTTTTAAATAAAGCTGTAGCTGCGGTGTTAATACGCAAGTACCAGAATTTTTTACTATACTTAGTTGTGAGTTTTTAAAGTGCATCCCCTTTTAAAATTCATTTAAAAAATTAACACATTATTGTGAACTTGTGCTTCTTCAGTATTAATTTATACTAGGTAAAATTTTCAACAGGTTGTAATTGTAAAACATTATTATTTTGCATGCAATGTAAATAAATTTAGCCCTTTCCTTTTAAGTTTTTTTAACATTAACATATTTTAGATAGCCCCTATTCTGTCATATTGTTATTGATTACTTCATATTATTCTTAAAAAAGTTTGTACTGTGATCAGCAGGGTACAAATATTCTTAATTTTTTTTATCATTTCTAATTGTTTTCACCAGTGATAATTGCAAACTTATTTTAATTCTTTCAGTAAGATCTTAATTAAGTTTTATACTTTTCAAAATGTTTAATGTTTTGTTTATTTGTGTGATTATAATTATTAACATCTAACAAATAATTAAGTTAAATTATTAAATGTATAACATATTATTTATATGACCCAAAACAATGGTTATAGAATAGTCATAGGGATTTTTATAATTGTGTTGTTAAACTTGTTAGTATATTTAATTAAAAACATTAAGTTATGGATGGTAATTTATTTAAGGTATCATCATCTTCACCAGTAGGTGGTACTAGTAGTTTACGTGGTGCTGCTAGCCAAGCTTCTTCAAGTACTCGTTCGTTAAGTCGTATCGCTACTGCGCCGACAATTGGTTCCAATACTACATCCAATACTGGATCTGGTAAAAAAATACATACATTTTACTATTGCTGTTATCATATTTATCTACAATTTCTTATCTAAAATTGTTTTGTTTTTATATTAGAGTAATTTTAGGCATCTATGGCTTTGCAATAAAAGGTATAATAATTAACAAAACTTTTGAAAAAAAAAATTTTTTTTTTTCATAGATTTGCTTGAATGTATGTTTTTCTTTATATCATATCTCTGTATGTTATATATTCTTGAATAATTCACTGAAATTCATTTGCTTTAAGCATATGTAACAACATATCTTTAATAACAGTGATATAACTGTATACCAGTTTAAATATTTTTGTAAAAAGTACACTTTTACTTGTATATGGAACTATTAAAATTACCTTTACTGTTAAAATATTTTTGTAAAGCAATTTTAATTTCCTGTTTCTTACAAATAATTTTTGTTGAGATTTATTGATTTGAAATGATCATCAGAATACTTGAATTTTCTGAAAATTTTAGTGTCAGACAAGATGACAGTGGTTTTATGCATTATGTTTTATCATTTAGCAAAATTACTAATTCTTCATTATCGGTAATGTAATTTTTGAATTACAGTTTATAATGATTACTTAACAAAAGTATATACTAAATTAATGAAAAAAAAAAACATTTTACTTAAAGAAAAACTAATCAAGTATGTTTTATTCTCTTTTAACTGAAGTATTTTGTACGTCAAGGTTAGCAAAACTGTTCTGGCAAATGTATTTAATATAATAAAATTGTGTACAATATAGATCATTTAATAATTAACTGTGTAAAATGTTGAAACAGATTTGCTGCTTTAAAGTTAAAAAGTTTTAAACCTTTTTAGTAAAAATATCCATCCCTTGTTATTAAATATTTTATTTAATAATTTTAAAACTTATGGACTAATATTGAATCAGTCCTAAGCAAGATATTAAACTATTCAATCAACTCTGTTCAGAGGCAGTCCCTACATGGCTGGATTGTTCCCTCCGCTTTCCTTTCTTTATCATTTATCTTTCTTCTTAGACAAATGCCATGGTGGTTAGGTAAACCACTAACCAGTTCAAGCTATGGTGCTATATTGGTGCCTCCGGATAGCAGCAAAGCAACTGCTTCTTTATTAGACTTCAGTGAGGTAGCAACTCTTACCTGTGGAACTATCTGAAGATTCCTTCCTATCCAGACATAGTAACTGGCTGAGGTTTAATCATAGGCTTCCTATTTAATCAGTATAAAGTTCTTATATTTCAGTCTTGCGGTTTTTATAAAGCTATAATGATTTAATAAAGTATCTGTACATGAGAAAAAAAATTTTCAACAAGCTCACTTTATTGGTATATCATCTGTTCTACCAGACATATATAAAAACCTGTTCAGTTCTTTTCTTGAAATGTTATGGAGTATATTACACAAATTACTAATTCTGTTAAAATAACTTTCTATTTACATAATGTTAGATTAAGAAGAATATTGTAAACATGGAACGTATAGTGTAAGTAGAATTTCTAAATTTGTAAATAGAAAACACTCAAGAGGTATTTATAAAATAAAAAATAGATATAAAACAAAAACACCAATTAAAATCTAAAACTAAATAGATGGTCATTTTTATTGTTAAAAAAATCTTTCATTAAATATTAGGATTAGTGTTAAGAAAGTTATAATTAAACAGCAAAGTCTCATTATATAAAAAAAAAGAAGAAATGAGATTTATTAAATAAATAAATATTACTTACAAAACGTTATGAAACCAGTACTTTTACATATTTATAAAATAAGAATAAATTAAATTTTATAATATTCTTCTTATACATTACTGTTTTAAACAATTCCTGTTGAAAGTAGAATGTTAGTTTAAAAAAAGTTTAAACTGCTAGAACCTACCAACTCAAATTGTTTAATATTCTTAAAAATTTTTAAGAACTATTGGTGTCCCCTCTTATTCTGCAGTGAATTTTTTCTATTAATAACAATAAAATAAATTTCCCAACTATTTAATTTCTCCTTATTTCAGATCTTTTCTTCATTCATTAAATTTAGCTGAGTTTAATGATTTTATTTGAGGTAACAGGAAATGGAATAGAATCCACAAAAAATTTATCCAGACACCAAAAAAAAATCTGACTTCAGAAGAAGGTTTTCTAGTTTATTTTGTAGAAATTTCATTATTGAATAGTCGTAGAGAATCAATATTTAATAACATTAATAGATCCGTTTAGAATTTTTAACATTGTGAAATTTTTCTAAATAATTTTTCCTCTTTTTAAATGTTAAAGGGACTATGTTTGTAATTAGTTGAGGGTTCATTTTTTTTTATAAAATAAAGTTTTATTTTAACCAACTCTGTTAAAAGAACACGTATGAAGTTACAGTGGACAATCTGAGTTGGGAGATTGAATGGTAAAGACTGTTTTTAAGGTAACTTTCCATTTTAAATTAAAATTTTTCGAACGATACTACATAGGGTTTTTTCAGCATTTGTTTATTTCGATCTATAAAAGCAGGTAGAAATTTTTTTTATGCTTAGTTTTACTTATCATTCTCATTTTTTTCTTATTATTAGCCTTTGTTGTTTTATTTGTTAATTTTTTACACCAATTGCTTAGTATATACTGATGATGTTATTTTAACAATTGAAATTGCCTTTTAATTTTAGAGAATTTTCTATTTTGAAATTTATATCAATAAATTTAATAATTTATCTATCTTTTTGCATTACTTTTTGCAGAAGTTAAGATATTCTGTGAAATATGTAATTCAAATAACAAAATATGAGTAAAGATATAAAATTATTACATATTTTGAATAAAACTTTTATTAAAAAAAAAAATTAAATATTTCCTTTTGTTATCTGTGTAGGACCCTGGTGTGTAATGTGGTTTTAGCAGTTTAAACTCGATAATGGGATATATTGTAATTATCTTATAATAAGTATGAATAAAACCATTTGTGTTTAGTAATACCATTGTTATCTGAATAATATTTCAGCAATACTAACCATCAGTAGTAATATTGCCATAAGTGATTGAAATTTTCTGCTTAATACAATGTAAACTACTGGGTGTCTTGTTTGTTGGGGAATGTGTAATTTACATGAGGAAAATCAAATTGATTTCATTGCAACAAAACCATATTATGGTTTTTACTTTGAATTATCTTAATAAAATTCCAAGCCTTTCATTATTATTAAATATTTATTTACTCTACATATATTCTAATCTAGAATGTAATGTTATTTGTTGATACTTCTTCAAAAAGTCAAAATAACTTTTTAGGAACAAAAATTGATTTGTTGATCTGTTTGTTGTAAATGTGAATTGATTGATACGTAGTAAATTAAAAATCCCTACTTCATATTAAAAGAAAATCTATTTGTGCTAAGAACAACGTCATTTATTTAAAAAATGACATCTGCTCCTCTCCTTTCTATTTCTTTGATATTTATTTAAGTTTTATTTTTGTATTTATTTTTTGACTTACATTAATTCCTTTGTATTTACTGATAGTAGTAATTTAATAGTTGAAATGTGCATATACTTGAATATTTTTAATTAAATGGAAGGTAGTTAAGGGTCTTCTTTTAACAATTTTTTTTTTTATTAAATGACAAGTATCCTCCCAGCCTGAAACTTTTTGGCAAATGTTTTAGGTTTAACTTTTTTCTTGAAAATATTTTTAAGATAAATTGTGCTTAAATCATGAAACATTTTTTATTTACAGAGTTCCTGTTAAAAGTTTCAATAAGAGTTTAGAACAAAGTTGCATAAGTGTTTTTAGAGTTTCAAATTTTTTCTTTCATAGGTTTTTCTAAAAAGTGATGAAACATGAAAAAATTCATTTTTCAATTAGAGGAAGAACTTTCAGATAAAATTTTAAAATGATACATAATGCGGTTGTTAATCATTAACCAAGATAAGATAATATATATTATTATTGTTATGTAAAATTCTGTTCAAATGCTTGAACCAAATTTGAAGAAATAAAAATTTCTAATTGAAAATTAATTTTAGCCAGGTATGTTGAAAGAAGTATTTAAGAACACAAAATCATGAAAAGATATTTAAATATAAAGACCCATATGTATTTATCATTATTGATAAGTAATGATAAGTTGTGACGTAATTAGATTAACTAAATGGTATACTCATTTTGATTAATACTGAAGTCAGTTATTTAAACTTGAAATTGACTGTTGGAATTTCATCCTTAACCTCATTCATTTATTTTGTAGTTAAAAAAACCATCTCTGATTTTTTTGAAAAATTTACATTTATGAAGATTTATCAACATGAAAAAGATTGTATTATTACATGAGGTGGCTGAGATGTAATGTAAGTGGCTCATAACTCACAAACGAAAAGAGATAATCAAATGAAACAAAATTGCATGAAAGTACACCTCATTCATTTATTTTGTAGTTAAAAAAACCATCTCTGATTTTTTTGAAAAATTTACATTTATGAAGATTTATCAACATGAAAAAGATTGTATTATTACATGAGGTGGCTGAGATGTAATGTAAGTGGCTCATAACTCACAAATGAAAAGAGATAATCAAATGAAACAAAATTGCATGAAAGTACTTTTTATTTCCTTAAAAACTTGGATGTATTTTTCATACACATCATTTACAACTATACATTTCACCTAATGGTTGAAATGGCAAAGAGAATGCTTGCGATCTTTCCTTGATCTATAACCTCGCTGCTTGCTTCAGTTCATCATCCATGCTGAAATGGATACCGTAAATATCACTCTTTAATTGCAGAAAAAAGTGAAAATCATAGGGTGCAAAATCTGGTGAGTACAGAGTTGTGGAATATGTCCTGATTTCAACTTTACAAAAGGTTGCATGTGATGTGTTTGGCCAAGTATTGTCATGTTGCAGAATTACTGGCTTCGTGGATTATTAAACATTATAAACAGGTTTCCTATGGTGTTTCAACATCTCTATGTATTGCACAGAATTTACAATTGACTCTATTTCCAAATAGTTAGTTACATACACATATTTGGAATCCCATAACACTGTCAAAAGATTTTTTTTTTCAGATGGTTGTATTTTGAATGTGGTAAACTAGTAGGTAGGTAGGTAGGTATAAACTAAACTGTAGGTATTCCATGCTCTGCTACTCTTACACAGTGATGAATATTACTAGTGTTCACTTTACCTGTATTTTTAACAACTTTAACTGTGTTTTAGATGCATTGACATCGCAAGCGTACTCGACTCTATAAGAAAAAAAAGAATAAATTAAACAAAATCTATAAATAAAAGTTAAACCAACATTAAAAAAAAAATATTGGTAATTGTCATTAAATTCATCAATGAGTTTCTGTCGCTTTGTGTAACAGTTTGTTCTGCTGTTATGTTCCAGATGCATTTTATTTCAGCCACCCTCATGTCTTTTTTTATTAATTATAATATGTAAATTTCATTTATTTATAGGTACTAGATTGCTTTACATAAATGAAAAACTAAGTTTACGCCAGCCTCGCACGTCTCAAGCTTCTTTGACATCCCGACCTCATAGTATAAAAAGAGGTATGTTTTGGACATGTTAATGAACATTAATAATTTATTTAATAAAAAACTTGTTTTAATGAAAAAGTACATGTTTTATTGTAATCTGTTCATCTGAGGTGTGGCTATTAAATAACGAGATTAATGCTGTAAAATATTTTATTTTAATTTTATACATATTTGGTTATTATCCGCTTCAATATACACCCTCCTTTCCATGTAAATTTTCCATTGCAAATGCACCATGCAAATTTCCCATTATTTGAAACAGTCTTAGAAGTCTTCTGTGAGCTCTTTCATGATGCGTGCCGCTTTTACTTTCACAGCTTCAACGGTCTGAAATCTTATTCTTTTTACTGCAGATTTGACCTTGGGAAACAGATAAAAGCCACATGCTGCCAGGTCAGGAGAATAAGCTGGATGATTTAACACTGAGATGTTATACATGGCTATACTTATACTTGCATTGTCTTGACAGACAATGCAGTGTGAGCCGGTGTGTTGTCCTGATGAAGAACTCATGACTCATTCTTCCACAATTCGGGTTGGTTTTTCTTATTTTTTCATGGAGTTGAGCAAGGACCTCAAGATAGTAATGATGAATAGTTTGACCTTCAGGAACCTAGTGAAGGCACACAATCCCATGAATATTGAAAAAAACAGTCATCATCGCTTTGAATTTTGATTTGCTCATTCAAGCTTTTTTAGCTCTCAGTGAAGTTGGAGTCTTCCAATGCATGGATTGACGTTTAGTTTCTGGATCATAAATGAAAAACCAGGATTCATCACATGTTATTCTTTCCAAGAATTTTCGGTTATTTTCAGTGGCAGAACAAACATTTTCATGATCTTCTTTTTGTTCAAATGTGAGAATTTATGCACACTTTTTGGATGTTAAAATTGTTATGTAAAATTTTCTGTACACATTCTTTGTCAATTCTTATAGTTTCAGCAATTGCACAAATAGTTAACTGATCGATCTAACTGAGGTTAGATCGGATCAAATTACCAATTTTTTTATATTTTTATTCATTTTTGACGTGGAAGGGCGACTCGAGCGAACATCATCTTCAATTTCTTCTCTGCCATCTTGGAAAAGTTAAAGCCCTTATCCACTTGTTTCACAAAAAAGCAGACAAAACAGACCCGTAACAATTACAGGGGAATCTCACTCTAGACACAACAGACAAAATTCTTTCAAGAATAATCCTTAACAGGATCGGTTTACAACTTGAGAAAGAACTAGGAGAATACCAGGAAGGTTTCAGAACCTGAAAGGGCTGTTCAGACTAGAGTCTGAACAGCCCTTCCAGGTTTGAGACTCATCGTCAGATTAGTTGAGACTCATCGTCATGTGTCTCAAGCTAATAATGGATTATAACATAAAAGAAGCAGAGACATGGTGATAATGTTTGTAGACTTCAAAAAATCATATAATTGCATCCACAGAGAATGCCTTCTAAAAATTTAAAAACATTCCGGACTACATCCCATATAAATAAACATGATAAAACTGACCCTCACAAGCACTAAGTCAAAAAGTGAAATTCAGACACAAACTCTCGGAACCATTTAAAATCAAAACAGGATTGCACCAAGGTGATGGACTCTCACCACTACTATTCAAATGCACTACTATTATTCTGGAAATGGTAATGAGGGAATGACCCAAAAAATTAAAACTAACTGCTTTGGTTTTGCTGACGACTTGGCACTGCTAGCAAGTGACATTGATGAAGCTAAAACAAATATTAGAAATTCAAAAAATTTCAAATAAAATTAACCTCAAAATATCATTTGAAAAGACTGAAATTATGCCCCAAAAAACAACACAATTAAAAGAAGTAAACATGGTAATAAATAAATGTAATAAATAAAAAATGGTAATAAAATAAAATAAAGCCAATGTAATAACCCAGTTTAAGTACCCCTGAGAAATAATAACAGACAACCTAAGCGAAAAAATATTAATCCAAACAAGAACAAACAAACTAGATAAAGCACAAAAATTAACCTGGTACACCTACAGTAAAAAAGTATCTATAAGCACAAAAATAAAACACAACACAGATATCAAACCGGAAGCCACATACAGCAGAAACACTCTTCCACCTGAATGAACAATCACAGACTGACAGACTCCAGAAGATCAAAAAAATTGGAAGAACCTGCAGCAATAAAAAGTATCAAAAAGACGAGCAGTGGTGGATCGTGCCCAACAAACTTGTGTACAAAGAGTACAGATAGAGTACAAGAGGTAGAACCCTAGATAGAGTTAGAGTCTAGGATTCTTTGGACACACCATGACGATGCAAAATTTGAGACTTCTGAAACAGATGGTACAGTACAATCTTGACTCGAAAAACACCAAGACTGGATGCAGTTGGATCAGAGAAATAAGAGGGCATCTGAAGGAAATTGGCCTTACCAATAGGCATCATAGACAAGATGAAATTAAATGAAAAAATCAAGAACAAAAACACTCGCTTCTTGCTCACAAGAAAGAAACACTGCACTAATATTTTCAACACCGGAAAGGACATGGAGATTGGAATGTATGAAAAGGACTGGGAGGACACCAAGGCCTGTACAGTCCCTTCGAAGAGACTTGGATAATGGACTGATTAAAGTGAAAAAAAAATTGCGTGACTAAAGAAATCATAAAAGATGAAAAAAGAAGAAGTATTTTGACACATGATTCCATTCTATTTCTTACTGTTTCATTCTACTCTTCCCTTTATTTATCAATGCTGAAAATGCCCTATATTTTGTTATACTTATCAGTAACTGTAAGATTCGGTGTATAAATTGACCCAGCAAGTAACAAAAACTCATTTTGGTAGTGGTTGGTAAAAGAAAAACTTACCCTTTATAAGTCAAGTTTGAATTATTGTAATAATATTTTTGATAAACAACTTATATGCTATGATTTATGTAATTTTTGTATCTCATATTTCAAATTGTTTTGTATTACTTTGAGACTGTTACCAACTCAATATTTTTAAAGTATCTGTTGTAATACAGTGATTTGATTCCACTTTATAAATTCTGTAACTGTTTTATTCTATTATATATTTCTTTTGATATAGTAATCCTTAGTTTTATTTCTCTTCTACTCTTTTATTACTGTATTTCCAATTTATCTGTTTCATTATTATAGAAATATTGTTTTATTGGCCTTCTTTAAAAGGAGTTATTTTGATATCTAATTTCTTTTTAAAATATTCTAATAATTAAATTCAGCTTATGGTTTTATTTATTTATTTTTTCTTAATTAAGTTTAGTTTTTAAAATTCTGAATTTTATGTGCATTTTTTTTCTCTGGTAATTTATTATTATTATTATTATTTATGTGTGTTTATCAACTTTAGACTTGATGTTGAATTATTTTATGTTTCAATAATTTATTATATTTTCTTTGTAATTCTTTTCTGTTATTTTTCATTTAACTGTGCTTCTTTATTTCTCTTTTGTTTTGTTTACCATTTTATTGATATTAATAGTGTCCCAATTAGACCGTCCTATACATCATCACTGTTTTCTCTCAGATGTTACTGATGTAAGGCGTATGGAGACTGCATTACTTCATCTTCTTGAAGATTTTCATTCAGGAAAACTAAGAGCATTTGGTGAGTATTTATGAATTTTTTTTATATAATTTAAATTGCTACACATTGCATGAATCGTCAGTGAATAAAATGATTTGTTTTACCATTAAAAAATTCTATGAATGTAATAGCAAACTGTCATACTTATTGCTTTGATTTTTTGTTAGAATCCAGTGAGTAAAAACCATTATATAATCTTTTAAATGCATTCACATTTATTTCTGGATGTATATTTTTCAAATCTCTTTTAACTCTTGTAGTTGTGACACAAAACTTTTCCTGTAGAAATTATTTTCTTATTCAAGTCAATTTTTTTCTTAAATAAACTTTCTTCTTAGTGAACTCATTTCCTAAAAAATATCTTGGCAATTTTGTTTTATATATACATCAAAAAGCAAAAATTTATACACAGATTTGAATATCAATTAATGTTAAAAAAAAAAAAAAAAAATTAATTAAAAATGATTTCAAAGAATCTATTGAAAATAAATAAATAATAATTTTTTATTACAAAATTTTGTGATATAATAGTTCTAAACCACAACCAGGTTTGTTATAGACAAGCATGCTAACCCGTTAAGCCACAAGATTTTGACAGCTGAGTAAAAATATTTTACCTCAAGAGAAAAAGAAATCTTAAGTTAAACCAATAGATTATAGATGATTACATCTCATTTTAAGATTTAACAGAATTATCTCTATAGTTGACATCCATGATTGAGTGCTATTTAATGCAGAAGGTTCTTGGTTCAATCCTTGTTAGGATTAACAATTTAATATGTTGCTTAAAGAACAGGAGGGTGACTAAAATTAAGTCTGTTATTATACAGGCTAGTTCCAATAATAAATGCTGTTGTGAGTTAATAAAACAATTCTGTACATAGACTTTTAAGATGTCATAGATATTTAAGAATTTGTGTACAATTGACTGGATGGACTCATACTGAATTTACTTATGAATGTTCAAAAACTAGGTTAACGTATAAAATACAAACATTCTAGAGCCCATGCATATAAAAATTAATCTTTTCAATAGCATTCTACGCATAAGACAGCTTAATTAAACAAACTTGGAAGTATTGACTAGGTTAATGACTAAGTTTTTAAAACTAAATAAAATATAACTTAACAATATCAGAAAAGAATAAAAAACAGGAAACTGTAATATAATTTTAACTGCAGCCACCTTTATTGGAAAAGGTAATTCTGTAAAAAATATTACTAAAAAGTTCAGTAAATATTTAAAAAAACTAATTATGATCAGAGGTGTTGTGAATATAAAATTTTAACTTCTGTAACATCAAACTGTACCAGATTGTATAATAAAAGTCGTTAAAAAATTTGAAGCACTTTTTAAAACAAATGAACATTTTAAAATTTAATTTGTACAATTTACTTCAGTCTGTTTTTATAATAGTTTGTTTTATTGATAAAAATTTAAACAAAACCTTGCTGAATATAACATAAGATAATCTGTTTTAACGTATGACATATATATATGAGGAACAATCAGAAAGTAAGTTGCATTCCCCTCTATGAAACAACACATTTATAAGACAATTTTTTTTTTAACCGAACAAAAAACTATATATTTTTATCTATTTCGACATAATCACCAAGTTTTTCTAAACACTTTTCATACCCTGTTACAAATTTTTCAGTACCACTCGCATAAAAATTTTGTCCAATTTCCTTCAACCATTTAAGGACCGCTTGCTTAAGTTCTTCATTAGCAAAACGCTCCCCTCCCAGGTCTCTGTTGACAGAACCAAACATGTGGTAGTTGTAGGATGCTCCTTTGTCACATGAAGTTAAATGAGGAGTAGCGTGGTCGTGAAGAAAAACAACCCTATCGCTCAATCTTCCAGGTCTTTGATCTTTAATGGCTTTACGCAATTTTTTTGAAGTCTCACAGTAAGATTCGGCATTGGTTTTTGCTCCTCAGGGCATAAATTCACTGTAAACAACTTCCTAGAATTGAAAAAGACTGTCCGCATAACCTTGTGGAGATGTTTTCACATTTTTTGGCTGCTGCAAATTTTTATATCTCCATTCACATGATGCTCGTTTAGTCTCAGGAGTGTAATGAAGCACCCAGTTCTCGTCCCCTGTGATGATTTGTTTCAAAAACTGTGGACCATTCCTGGAATAATGTTGAAGAAAAGAAAGAGCAGATGCAAAACATTGATGTTTGTGGCACCCAAATGCACACATCTTACGGTAATCAAGCTGATTCTGAATAATCGCAAACATGCTATCATAACTGATGTTAAGTTCACTTGCAATCTCCCTAATTTTAATGAGCTGGTTACTCAATATCATTTCATTCACACGTTCTCCAGTACCTTCGAGTTTGCAGTTGAAGGACGTCCAGCGGGCAGTTCATCACTCACATTTGTTCCTCCATTTCTGAATGTTTGGCACCGTTCTGTGATCATCAGGCGTAACATTGCATTCTCACCGTATACTTCAATAATTTGGCGATGAATCTCACAACCATTGTAATCTTTTGCCCACAAAAATTGTACTACTGAACACATTCATATGCTGGATGAAATGTCCAGAGGACACGCCATATTGACAACATTACTACAAACATACTGAATGTCATACAGAATTGCTGCTGGGGGAGCATGAAGACAACAACGCAACTAATGCTGCCATCATAAGACATCCCTTTCAGTTCAAGAACACAGCAAGGGTGTAACTTACTTTTTGATCCACCTCTCATAAATAGCAAAGTAACGAAACATGATCTATTTTGCTGTAAAGTGTACAATTTGTACTCTATGTTTGAGTAGATTATTATGCAGTCATTTATTTCTACTTCTGTAAACATTGGTTTCCATCAATAACAAGGGAGGTCAATATTCCCATGTATTTACAAGACAGAATGATTGACACACCCTCTTTAATCAACAGCAGAAAACTTTATGTATGCAGAAAACTTAGTTTTATGAATGTTTCAAAATACCCAGAAGTTTGCGGTTAATAATGTTTTTATTTGTTTTATAACTTACACCAGCTTTTGTACATAATTTAGCCAGAACATTTAAGCAAAGTGTCTGCAATTGTTGTGTGAAATTTTTTCAGATGTAAAATTACATCGGCTGGTTACTGGGAATCGCATACAATACAGAAGGTGGGTAGCAGAGTATATCAGAACAAAATCCTGCTTTTAGAAAAGTGCTGCTGCTGACTTGCTATCTGAAACCAAAAAATATGATCTTGAGATATGTACATAGCATGTACTTTTATGGTTATGAGGCTTCATCTCATTGTAGATTATCTGTCTTTAGGTTAAAGAAATTACAAGTGAAAGATAATGAAAGGAAAATCGAACATGAATAAATAATCTAGTAAAAGTGTTGTTGAGTCCTTAATAAAGGATTAAGTCAAATTTTGAATTTACATTTTGAGCAGATTTTGTTGACCATGAGATGTTTAAAGTAATTTTAAGTAACATTACTATTGTTTCTCTGAAGCATCCGACTTAGAGTTGTCCTTGAGAAAAACACAGTTCTTCTAAATCCATATTCACAACACTAAACTTATATAAATTCAACTTGTAAAATACCACCAAATTTTTCAGTTTGATAATTAATTTGATTTCAGTTGTTGATGAAATTCAAACAGTTATTACAATCAGAGTAAAATTATCAAACACAATTAAAGTTTAGCACCTTAAAGAAGCACTAAACATAAATTATTTTCACGATATATAAGAACATGGTTTTGATTTTTTTTAGGTGATGTATTTATCTGTTTTCAGTTTCAACATATTTAAAAAAAAGTTATTATTAACACATGTTACTGATATTGTTATCTGATATTATTTTTTTGATTTTAAATGATCACAAAATATTCTTTCATAAAATGTTTTATTAGTATTTCGCCGTGATTAACTTATTGAAATGATTTATTAGCTACAGCTCCATTTATCAATCTGCAACTTATGGATGAAAAGTGCATCTCAATAGATTTTCAAGTAGAACATTCCTTCTTTTTTTAAAAAATCTGTACTCACTCACTTGCACAGTAAATTTTCACGTTTTAATATTCGGTATTGAAAGGTTGTAAAAACTTCAAAAGTTTCTAAAAATTGAAATTTATCATTGTCATTAATTTCATTTTTATGATGTTTCATTTAAAAAATAGAAATTTTGTAATCTTTGATAACTTTAAATAACGATCGACAACATATGTTTTTTATTTGGCCTATTGATAAATAACTAAAAAATGATTCTTTTGGCTATTTCAGGAAAAAAAGTAGTTCTGCAGTGGAAATGAGCGTAATACTGCCACATGAGCAATCGCATGGAAAAAAGAAAAACATAAAAACCACCCGTGCAATAAGTAAATAGTTTTCCCGAATTAGATTTTTTTTTGTATACCTATATGGGGTCCTTAATCTTGCACTTTCAAGAAATCAACTCTTTTTATATAAAAGAATATACATAATGGGACAACTGGATCATCGAGAGTATATCTTTTGTATGCAAATGTTAGCCCTTGTAGTGATAGGAAATATGCTGTTTGAATTTTTTAAATTGGTCAACCCATTCTGGAGATAATTGAATTTCAGATTAAGAGAATGAGCAGATAACTGGACAACCGAATCATCGAGCGTATATCTTTTGTATGTAAATGTTAGCCCTTGTACTGATAGCAAATATGCTGTTTGAATTTTTAAAATTGGTCATACCATTCCGGAGATATATATGTAAATTTCAGAAAAATAACGGATAACCAAATGATCTAGCGTGCATCTTTTTTATGTAAATGTTAGCCCTCAAATTGGCAAAAAAATAAGCTGTTTGAATTTTTTAAATTTGTCATACCATCTCGTATATATAACTGAATATTAATTTAACTAATATTAATTTATATAACTGAATATAAAAGAAAAAACATAAAAACCACTTTGCAATAAATAGAAACTTTTTGCTGAATTAAATTTGTTTGTATACCTATGCGGTCCTTAATCTTGCTTTTCAAAGACATCAGCTGCTTTTATATATATATACATATATATATATATATATTGTTTGAAAAAAAATGCATATATATATATATAGAGGGGGCGATTCCAAATTGCACAGCAATCTCTTGGGAGATGGTTCTGTAGCCAAAAATAAAAAAAAAAGTTTACATAAACATAAGTTAAAAAACAGTTCATTAGCAAGTTTTGGCTCCCGAAATATTTAAAAATCAAGGTGTACATTTGGTGCTTTTTTTATTGTTTTTTATCTATGAAATTGAATAAAATTTGTCCCAGACCTCTATCTCACTTAGGTTTTAAGAAAACGGGGTGAAACACAAACATGTTTTGTCGGAAAATGCACTTTTAGGTTTGCAATAAAATTCACATATAAGCAAATAAAAATTTTAGTTAACTTTGTTGAGAATTTAATTCTAAAAAAATTGATGTAATGACTATTAAAAGGAAACACAAATGTGAGAAATTCAGTTTTAATTAGAAACAAAACACACAAACTGCATTGAAAAAGTGATGTGATTTACAACAGAATAATTTAATACAAACGCTAAATATTATAAAAATAAATTTGAAAGTCATTCTTCTGAAACATATTAAATATTTTTATTTTTTCATAAATTGGCAATAACAGCTGATCAACAGTTAAGTTTAGTGTCTTACATTTGATTCTTCATTTCAGCAGTATTTGTTCTGTTATTGTTTGGTCAGTCATTCACAATGGGTGATACATAAATTTGTTTTCATTTGGTGATTTGACAGACATGTTGTAATTAATTAATGACAGATATGTTGACATAATGAATTAATTTTTATGAAACAGGTAAAGATTGCAGTATGGAACAAATGACAGGAATCAGGGAACAACAAGAGAGATTGGCTCGTTTGCACTTCGAATTGGGGGCACAGCAGGAACTATTTCCACCTCTGAGTGATGAAGGATTAAGACAGGGTGCTGAAAATATGACTGCCTTAATGACAAGTCTTGAACAGCTATCTGAATCAATTGAAAAACTCCATTCCTTCAATAGCTAATAGTGTAAGAAAAATTGTACATGGTATTTTTTCTATAAATAATGTACATATACTTACATTTTTTGTGTTTCAGTCTAGTTTTTCGTGTTTGATATCATTTAATTTTTATTATTTAAAGGATTACTAAAACATTCAAAATGAAGATATATATCAATTAAATTTATTTTTTTCTTACTTAAATACTACTTTTATAATTTATTTAGTATTTTGATTAGTTACTTATTAATATAAATTATTTAACAATCTGTAATTATAGGAGTAGTTCCTCATGTAAGGTTGCCTCCACATTGATCCCCATAAACTTTACAGTGTATTCTTTTTTATTTACTATATTCTTTTTTCTTAAAATTAAAAAAAAAAAACATTGTTTAATATTATATAGTAAAAGCTTTCCAATTATACAAAATACTGAAGTAAAATAAGAATCTTTACCGGTTAGACCTTGGTGAGTTGTAGATACATGTTAAGACCCATGTCTATTGATAATTATGATTAATGTAGCTTTTACAATCCAAAAGCTTTTTTTTCAAGTATATGTATGTTGTAAGAGAAAAAGGTTTTGAAGAGCTATAGCATTCTGAAAAGTAACAAAATATTCATTGGTTTGGTATTATTTTGAACAATATTAGGTTAGATTGTACAGTTCTATTATATTTTTTTAAGTTAAGGATTTATTGATTTAAAATAAGTTTAATAATTTTGTTTAATCAAACAAAAGAATGACAATTTCAAAAAACTTCTTTATTTTCTCACAATAATTTGATCGTTATTTTAGTTGTGATGAATAGAAAACCATAAATTAGACATTTTATTACAAAAATTTTACTTTGAATACTAGAATAAATTTAATGATTTTCAAATGTAATCTTTATATAAATTTAAAAACTGTTCTTGCAACATAAATATCAACTTATATATGGAAACTCATTTTATTTTAACATTTTAATTTGTTCCGTCATGACAAATCAAATACAATCTGTCTTTATACAAGACTCAAATACATTCCTGAATATTTTTAATTATATTGCAAACAAACACTAATAAAGAAAAACTATCAAAACTATTTTAAATTAAATGATGGAAACAAAGTAATTTTGAAAAATTGAAGTAGGCTGTGGAGAAAGTAGCATGAGCTGGTGGCTCAGACTATTTAGGTGGCTTTCATTATAAGAGTTAATCATTTTGCAGTGTTAGTCTTATCTCATTTTAGTAATTGAAATATAATATTTATCATTACCCACACTGAAGAAGGAGATGGAAAATTTGCTCTGGAAAGACATTCTGGAATAACATTTTCTATGTAATTTGTAATTGATTTGTTAATTAATTTTAATATTTTAAAAATATGTACATAGTTAAATTTTTTTTCTAGATTCGTTCAAAGAATATGATGTGGGGTGCTTAAAAAAATGGATATGTTTATCTCTGAATAAAAAATCTTCCTTTATAACTCTTACATATTATTTACTTTATTTTTTAAGTTATTGCTGTGAAAGATTACATTTTTTTTAGAATTGTTTTAAAAAAAGTAAAAATTTTATTTTTGTTAATTTTGTTTTATTTATTTCTGTTTTAAGATCCTAGCCTTGAATTTTAGATTGAATAGTAAGATTTATTATTAACATATTATTAGACAAAATTTATAATTCATTAACAATCATCATCATTTCATCACAGATTAGGTCAGTGATCTGATCACCTTTTTTCCAGCGTTTTCTAGGTCTTTCTCTCACACCCACCAATAGGTGCATATCAAATTGACTGCCTAGGAATTCTTTTATCATGCATTTGCTTCAGATGCTGACCCCACTTACTTCTTTAATAGCGTATTTCATTGTTAAAAGACTATAAATCCCCAAACCCCTGAGAAATATCCTCCTTCCTCATCCTATCCATTCTTGTTACACCCGTCAAACTCCTCAAAAAGGATATTTCCATAGCCTGTATCCTACTTACATCCTTACTTTTAGGGACTCATGCTTCACTACCATACAGAAGTGCTGGGACTGCCATGAACTTATAGTTCTAATATGTCTTGTAACTCACTGCGGATTACTTTTACAAAGTAAAAAGGAAAGAGATGATTTGTTTAATTATTTCTATTATAAGTTGCAGATTTAAGTCTGTTTTTTTTTCTGCTTGTTATTATAAGTCAAAATTTCCCACAACATTTCTCTAGTAACTCGATCAAAATCTTTAAACAGGTGAACTATGTGTCTCCAAGTTATATTCTCTACTTTTTTCAATAATTTGTTGGAGAAAAAACATCCATGAAAGAGCTACTTCTGCGGAAATCATTATTGTTCTTCCAGTAATTTTACCTCTGCTATTGCAGTCACTGTTGAAGCTTTTATTTTAGAGTATATCTTATAAATTGCACAAAGCAATGAAATCCCAATGATAGTTGTCACACACATCTATATCACTCTTTTTAAAGACTGGTTGGACAATAGCCTTTTCCCAATCTTTTGGGATACTTACTCTGGTCCAACACATATTCAAGAAGTGCAAAAACCTCAGCTTCAGCAAAGTGCCTCCATACTTCAACCAATCCGGTTCACTCCACATGCTTACTTGTTTTTAACCATCTTCAAAACCGCTTCCAACTCGTCTAAAGAAATCAAATCTACATCATCTGATTCATCATCCACATCCATGGAATGCTCCACAACTAATTTATTATCACACAAGAGACCACAATAATAACGCAGCCACTCCTATTCTGTAATCATGTTTAATCTTGCATTATCCTTTTCATCCTTATTTAAGACTTGAGGATTTTATATGCATAAGACTGCCTCCCATGCAAGTCATGTTCTAAGGAACTTATAAACCTCCCCCAACACTCATCATATGCACACATAACCATTCACTTAACAATGTTCATCTTACTCTTATAATTTACCAATCTGTAATCCTCATTCTGCAAGTATGAACAGTATGTCTCCTCCTTATCATTTACTACCCTCTGTAATTCCTCATTCCAAATGCGTAACCCTTTAGATCTAAATCCCTTCACTCTAGTACTTACTGCTTCATTTGCAGCAGCTTGTATACAATACTTAATGTTTTCCCACTCTTCCTCTTTAGTCTTGAATTGACTTCAAATTAACATTCAATCTTGCCTGATATAAATGCTGTCATTTTCCAACAGTTGTAACTTATAAACTGATTCCCTGTCCACCAGAGATGACTTCCAATAATTAAATCATTTCTTATGAAATTTAAAACTGGATACGACCAGGTAATGGTCAGTATTCAGTTTTACTCCAAGCAATACATGAGTGTTTACTATCTCCCTTATCATTAAGTAGAACATAATCTGTGAGAGATCTTAATCCCCTGCACTCCTAAGTACATTTATTAATATCCTTCATCCTACAAAAAGTATTTGTAATTTTAAATTGATTAAGGTTAGCAAAATCAATTAACTTTGCATCTCTCATTAACCACAGTTTCACCACATGTACCTTCCCACTGGTTGACATCCAACTTGTGCATTAAAGTCATCAGTCATTATAAGGAGATCATTCCCATTAATTACATCCACTTCTCTCTGAAGGTCCTGTAAAACTTATCACTCTCCTCCTTCCTTCCTCCCTTCTTCAGGGGCATAAACTTCAACCATTGTGCTTTACCCTTCTCCAACT
Organism: Lycorma delicatula; assembly: GCF_047948215.1. Lineage (NCBI taxonomy): Eukaryota > Metazoa > Arthropoda > Insecta > Hemiptera > Fulgoridae > Lycorma > Lycorma delicatula. The sequence continues at coordinate 115,254,759 of NC_134461.1, read as the reverse complement.
TAAAGTTTACAAATTAACAAATCTCTCTCATTAACAAATTTATAACTAGCAGTAAGTGGTATGAGCTGCCTAGAAACAAGGATAGCTATTCCTGCTGCAGCTCTCTGACTTGGGCTTTTCACTATAAAGCCTTACGTGCTGCTCAAAGTCCTTAGTTCCCTTTAGTTTCTTCTTAGTCTCTGTAATCACAGCAATATCTCTTCTGAGTACTCAAAACAAAGTCATCAACTCTTCCTCTTTAGCACTAACTACTCTCACATTCCAAGTTACCACCTTTAACAGTTTTTTGGGTCCATCTATAATCTACTTTCTAGAACCATAATTATGGATGCTTCTAAATTGTTTTATCCACTTTCCCAGTCCGTATCTGACGCTGTCAAGAAGCTTGCTAATAAATACAAATCTTGTCTGGTTGGGGTACAAGCCCTATGCAGACAAAGTTTGGTGATGGGGTTATATCGTACCTCCAAACTTCCAAGCTTTCAATTGTATGCTCCCCTAGGTTCATCCACTCTATTGACGGTTGGGATTTACCTCCTTCTCCGCTCTCAAGACCATTGAACATTTGTCACCTGTAACCCTAGGCAGGGGCCTTTTGATTGGATACTATCATCTGGAGCCAGATGGACCCAGTTTTTTAATGAGATTGATACTCCTCCCTCTCCACATTTCCCTATCCTCTTGGATATGGGACTAGCTTGTGGTGGTGTTCAATCACTAACAATTGAATATATAATTATTTGTGTGTAACAAGGTTATTTACAATATATAAAGCTTGCATAACCAAACTACTAATGACTAACTTAAAAAACTGATAAAAGTAATTAACATTTGCTAATTAGAAATTAATTAAGAATTTCTCGTGGATTATATTGAATCTAAAAATCAAAAGGAGGGTTCAAAATCGGTCAATGTTCATGGATGCCAAAATCTTGGAAATATAACTTTTTGAATCACTCTACTTTCATACACTAGTTTTGTTTTTAAAAAGTTCATGCAACTGATATTTAAAGTAAAGCAGCTGCAAGATTCATCTGCTGAAGGTTATTTGACTTGTGTACCATATTGGTAGTTCACCTTTTGTTCATAATGTTATTTTTTTCTTAAATATTAGTGGTTTTTTGATTTGAGTGTTATTTTCTGCCCTTCCTGCATGTAATGCAGGACAGAATGTAACATTGAAATCAATTATGATAACAGTAGCGGAAATATAAAATATTGTGAAAATTTTTTTTTTGTTCTAAAAATTAAGTAAATTATGTATTGTGAAAATTTGTTTATCATTTTTCTGTGATATGCATGTAAATAATTCATGTTGGAGAAAACAAAATGTGGCTTAAAATTCAATTAAATTTTGGCCGCATTTTGTATTCAGGTCATTTACAATGTTGTATAGTTTTTTCAGTGTAAATCAGTTATTTCATGTCATGTTAGAATCAATGAGTTAACAGTTTGCTTAATTGATTAGATTTATAATTTATAAAATTTTATTTAACAGTACGCCTATGTACAGGTGATTGATAAAAAACAAAAGGCATCAGTTCTTAAACTAAAATAAAAAAGTTGATTATTATTTTGTTATAAAATCACCTACAATGAATTGAGTAACAGTAATCCATTTTATGAAAAGATTTTCCATTATAAAGCCCTGGAAAGAAGAGATGGTAAAGAAATTTTACTGGACGTATGTTTTTATTATGTTCAGCTTACTGTGATCTAAAAGAAAACTAAAAAATTGCAGATTATTGATGTTCTACCTTTAAACAGAGTAGAAATTTAACCTTTAGAGATTGGTTTTAATTATTTATCTTATTAGGTTAAATTTAATTCATCTATGGTCTTAATAAGTTATTTGTACTACAGACATATTTGAAGGATACTTTAATTTAATGAATCATTATACCAATAGATTTTGTTTGGTTGAAAGGTTAACAATGTTGAGTGTTTCTACAGCTTTTAAGAAAAACTGCCTCTCAAAGAAAAATAAGAATAAAATAACACATGAGCTTAAGTACTGAATTTTTTAAATTATTTGTTTTCACAATTCTAATGAAGCAGGAATGGTATTGTCTTTTGATATGGAGCTGCTGCAAAATGCCACAGTGTCCCATATAAAATGCAACTTATCAATCATTCTTATGTTAAATTTGAATTGTCTACTCTACTTTACCACGCTTCACTGGAATAGACTTGTCCAACATCTATCACATCAATGCAGTGGTCTGTTACTAGTAGCCGTAACAGTGCGGCCGGAATGCAGAGTGCATTGTTAGAAAATTGTGTTTTCACAAGAAGAACATGTTTTTATTACTGAGTCATACCTCAGTATACAATCATTGACTGCAATGCAAGAATTCTCTCATTGTAAATACCAAAATAGACACTTCCTAACAGATATCAGTTATCAGGGTAGTACTAAATTCAGATAGACAGATTCTTTTAATGACAAGAGATACAAAAGATCAAGTTGAAAGTAAACACAGTCACTGAAATCAATGACAGATTATTGTTTCATAAAAAAATAACAGTAAGATGCTTGCTCGCTGAAATTAATTTGTCAATTCAATTATTCATCTGTTAGATTTTCAACCATATGAGATTCAAAAAGTTCTTCAACTTGTCAAACCCAGCAAAGGTAAATGGCTAGAATATTGCCATTGGTTTTGTCAATTTGTGATTATGGGGATTCTTGTTAAGGAGTTGTTTTATTTGGATTGTTATGCAAACAGGATTTGGAGTGCTGAAAATCCCATGTGTATCCATGCATACTGTCAGTACAAGCACTTCGTAGGAGGTGCTCATTAGAATATATATAGTGTGTATTGTAGTTGCATTCTTGGTTATTTATAATAATATTATTGTTTTCATTTACCCAGTCAAAATTGGATTTTAAACATGAAATAATTAAGCTCCATAGATAAAATTTCTGTATATTCACTGATTCTAATATGGCTAGCTACATGAAAAAGATTGTACTGTATCAATGGGGTTAAGTTATTTATTTGTTGAAAAGGT